>NC_073239.2:8191818-8494848 GCF_029281585.2 Gorilla gorilla gorilla | reverse complement strand
GTGAGTTCCATTTCATTAATTTAGCTTTGACAGGAGAGAAGGCAATGGCTCTGCAGCCTCTCTCGGTGTGGCATGATCCTGGTTCCGCTGGCTGATCTCTATTAGAACCATGGCCTTAATCATGCCTTTCATGCTTCTAACTTGATTTGCATTTGTTGTGTGATCCAAATTTATTCTCTCGTTTAGTCGCTTCCACCCATAGAAAAGCAGGTCTTTTTCATTTCTCCTTCACCATTGCCCCCATTTTTTCTTTTTGTCCTCCCATGATGAAAAACAAGACAGAAAATAAACTATAACAACAACAGACACCTTTTGTCTGTGGTCACCAATGCATTGTAGCACTAAACTTTGTTAAAAATCTCTAGATCTGACCTCTATATCTGCTGTTCCCAGAGTTTTTCAATGTGTTCTCTAGACTGCTGTGACCCACTGACAGAAAGTCTAGCTATATTTAATTGAAAGTTATTACTGTCTGATATGGTTTGGCTGTGTCCCCACTGAAATCTCATCTTGCACTGTAGCTCCCATAATTCACATGTTGTGGGAGGGACCCAGTGAGAGGTAAGTGGATCATGGGGGCAGTTTTCCCCACACTGTTCTAGTGGTAGTGAATAAGTCTCATGAGATCTGATGGTTTTATAAGGGGAAACCCCTTTCGCCTTTCACTTGGTTCTCATTTGCTGTTTGCCTGCTGCCATGTAAGATGCGCCTTTCGCCTTCTGCCATAACTGTGAGGCCTCCTCAGCCATGTGGAACTGTGAATTCATTAAACCTCTTTTTCTTTATAAATGACCCAGTCTTGGGTATGTCTTTATCAGCAGCATGAAAATTGACTAATACACTCACTGTCCATGAATGATACTCTGTTAGCCCATTTGCATTGTTATAAAGAAATACCTGAGGCTGGGTAATTTATAAAGAAATGCGGTTTATTTGGCTCCTTGTTGTGAAGGCTGTACATGAAGCATAGTACTGGCACCTGCTTCCAGGGAGGGCCTCAGGAACCTTCCAATCATGGTGGAAGGTGAAGGGAAACCAGCATATCACATGGTGAGAGCGGAAGCAAGAGAGACAGGGAGGAGGTGTCAGTCTCTTTTAAACAACCAGATATCGCATGAACTCACAGGGTAAGAACTCATTCATTACCAAGAGGACAGCACCAAGCCATTCAGGAGGCATCTATCTCCAACATTGGGGATCACATTTTAACGTGAGATTTGAAGGGGACAAACATCCAAACTATGTCAGATACCAAAGCTGACAATGCTTAGGATCTTTAGCTGTTCCAGGTTCTGGGAAAAGGGAGAGAGTTAGCTTCCCTCGTCTATGCTGTGCTACTCCATATTATATTAGTAATTATTGTTCTCTAAAGGTTCTTAAAAGCAAATAAACAAATGCAAGGCAAAACATATAAAAGGCAAGGCAAAACATACGAAATGCAAGGCAAATGCATTAAAAAACTTTTGAGTGTTAATACATAGATTTTATTTTATTTTTTTAATTTCTTTTGCTTAACCAAATAGATTATGTAGTTTTGATTAACTGGCCATGAAATAGCTCTGCCTACATAGAATTTCCCATGAAGAATTGGTTGTGGAGACTTTTGTGTGTGACCCAAATCCTCCCTCAAAACTGAAGTTTGCCCAGCTATTGGGAGTGTTGGCAAATCATGCCTCTCAGCTGATTCTCTCTAGAATTTATTCTCAGGAGATCTAATTAATAACTTGTCAAGCTGATGTCCATCCTTGGGGACAACTCTTATCTGAAGAATGGCCAGTGAAAGGTATTAAAACTCCATACTCCTGCCTCAATTTAGGGCAACTCTGAAGGGTCGCCCCAGCTTCTCAGCTCCCCCTTGAGATTAGCTGAGGTATTTGTTGTGACTGCCTCACATCTCAACTCCCTTTATCCAATTCAGCTTTTTCGCCACAGTTGTTGGTTCCTAGGATTTTACCCAGTTAAATGTTCTCTACACAAATCTCTATCTCAAATCTGCTTTACAGGGAATGTGGCCCCAGACAGGTTTTCATTAGGTTCTGGACGTAACTCTCATTAGTCATTGATATGATTCGGCTGTGTCTCCATCCGAATCTCACCTTGATTGTAATTATCCCCGCATGTCAAGGATGGAGTCAGGTGGAGATCATTGAATCATAGGGGCGGGTTCCCCCTACTGTTCTCCTGGTAGCGAATAAGTCTCACGAGATCTGATGCTTTTAAAATGGGAGCTTCCCTACACAAGCTTTCTTCTCTGCTACCATTTAAGATGTGCCTTTGCTTCTTTTTTGCCTTCTGCCGTGACTGTGAGGCCTCCCCAGCCATGTGGAATTGTGAGTTCCTTAAACCTCTTTCCTTTCTAAATTACCCGGTCTTGGGTATGACTTTATTAGCAGCATGAGAACAAACTAGTGCAGTCTGTTCTATAAGCCCAAGTCGGATCACAGAGTCCCGCTTTCTGTTTTTTTTTCTAGCCCATATTTCTACTAAAACTTGACTCATATAGACTTAAAACAAAATAATTAAGCATGGCTAGTATTTATTTATTATTTTATACGTGTCAGGTACTGTATTTTGTAACTTATCTTTTAATAATCTTTCCAAATCTCTAAAAGGAGAACTCTGCTCTTTTATAGAGAAAATAAGGATGGCTCTGAAAATGTTAGCATTAGGGGAAGTAGGGTGAGGGACATAGGGGGCACTTTGTGTTATTTGTGCATTTTGCTATCAATCTAAAATCAGGTCAAAATAAAAATTAAAAAAATGGGTAGTAGAAGCAGGTTGTTAAGATTTTCAGTGTGACTCTAGAATTTTTTTGTTTGTTGTTTGTTTTGGAGTGTAGTGGTAAGATCTCTGCTCACTGCAACCTCCACTTCCCAGGCTCAAGCAATTCTCCTGCCTCAGTCTCCCAAGTAGCTGGGATTATAGGTGCCCGCCACCACACCCAGCTAAGTTTTCTATTTTTTTTTTTTAGTAGAGATGGGGTTTCAGCATGTTGGCCAGTCCAGTCTCCTACTCCTGACTTCAAGTCATCCGCCCGCCTCAGCCTCCCGAAGTGCTGGGATTATAGGCATGAGCTCCCACTCCTGGCCCAAAGTTCATATTTTAACTACTAACCTAAATTATTTTAAAAACAAAAGCCTCCTTGGACTCAAACCAGGTCAGAGTGACATGATCATGTGCCTGTTTTGTGCAGGGTGAAGTGAGATTATTATCTAGGAAATAGCTGAAATGTCTTGTTGTGGGCATACATATTTCATATAAATTCTAAGCTTCATATTAGCACTTAGATTATAATTATCTAAAGAATAGAGAACAATTTCATATAATTTTCAGTGTATCAGGCGAATCAAAAGTGTACATACAAGCATGCAGATGAATTTCAGTGAATATAGTGGTGACAATGCTCAACAGAATATATGTCCCCCACCCAACCCTGCTTCTTGCTCTTTCACTGTCCTAAAGATAGAACAAAATGGTTCAGGCATCCAGCTTGTCCCCTCCACACTTCACACTTTTACTTAATAGCAGCTTATCTTTAACACTTTGTCATCTTTAAGATGTTGCTAATTCTTTCTGGTAGATCCCAGGACTGAGGATGAGGAAGAATGATTTTATTTAAATAAAGTTGCTTAATAAAAAACAATTTTTTTAGTTTTAAAATATTTTCATTATTTTATAAAATTTTTGTGGGTACATAGGAGGTTTATATATTTGTGGGGTACATGAGATGTTTTGATACAGGCAGGCAGTGTGAAATAATCACGTCATGAGGAATGGGCTTTCCATCCCCTCAAGCATTCATCCTCTGAGTTAAAAACTATTCAATTGGCTGGGCACGGTGGCTCACGCCTGTAGTCCCAGCTCTTTGGGAGGCCGAGGTTGGCGGATCGCCTGAGGTCAGGAGTTTGAGACCAGCCTGGCCAACATGATGAAACCCCATCTCTACTAAAAATACAAAAATTAGCCGGGTGTGGTGGCGAGTGCCTGTCATCCCAGCTACTCGGGAGGCTGAGACAGGAGAATCATTTGAACCTGGGAGGTGGAGGTTACAGTGAGCCGAGATCATGCCATTGTACTCCAGCCTGAGTGACAAGAGTGAAACTCCATGTCAAAAACAAACAAAAATCAATTACATTCTTTAAGTTATTAAAATTAAACATTGTAAATGATTTTTTTTCCCAAAGCTTTTTCAAAGAAAAAAAAGTAGAAACAAAGACACTTTCTACTGATTTCCAATATGGTGACTCTGTATTTCTAGCATGTGTTAAGGTGAAAAATTGATTTTATGTTTAATACAAAACATAGCATAATGTAATGAAAAGCAAGATTGTAATGATAAAGGAAAATAACACTAGTGCTAATTTTTTTCAATTTGAAGCATTGGATTAAAATGAATTAGGTTATATTCCAACATGTTTATATTGAATTTCTTTTTTCTCCAATTGGTTTCTTTTTATTAATGGGTGAGTGTTGCATTTGTATAAGGTTTCCCTATTATATTCAATTGTTTTGAGATGCTTTTAATTTGAAGTTTTTATGTTTTCTTTTTGATGTATACATGTTATGCTTTTATGCTGAATTTGATAATTGGTGCTGTATATGCAAAGCAAATGTAATTTCCCAGCTTTTATTTTTTAAAGCCCTGGGAAGCAACATAATAAAGTAGAAATAGTATCAAGACAGGAGTTAGAATACCTGGATTCTAAAATTTAAATTAAATTAGGATCTAGTGACATTATAGGTGTTCCTTGATCTTCTGATGACCTGATTCCTCAAAAGAAAAATAAAATAATCTATAAATTGTTTCTAATTCTAAAACTCTATAAATCCTATTTTTAAAATTATAATTAGTTGAACTCTATAAGGTCACAAAAATCCCTATTAAGAAACTAAAATAAAATTTTATCATATCTTAAAAATACTCTGATCTTTTTTTATATGCTGACATGAATTCTAATTATTTTTGAGCCCCTAAAAAACATTTAAGATCACAGTTTATGTTTTATTATTGACTTTCAGATAATTAACATTTTACTGATAGATATGAACAAATCTACTCTAACAGAGATAGTCATTAGTTTATTTCTCTCTTTTCAGTATCAATAAAAAGTATCGATTTACCAATAACAATGAATTAATTGCCTGAAATAAATGAAACGTAAGCAGCAAAAGTGAACTTTTTAGTATAACTCTTCTTGTAAACATTGACTTAGTTCAAAGGGAGCTTATCTTTAAAAAAACAAGCGCTAATTCATGTCTATTGGTATAGATATAATCTTTTTTTCCTTGAAAATAGATCCTACTATACTCCAGACACTATGCCACTAGGTGCAGATATTAACACAAATAGCAGGTGATCATTGTCCTCATGGAGTTTATTTTAAAGAGAACAAAGTGAGACAAAGGCACACAAGCAAAGAACTACAATACAAAGGGGATGGCATCTGACTCAGCATGGAGGTGTCACGGAAGGTGTTGTTTTGCTTAGGTTTTGAAGTGTGGGTAGGAGATGGCCCATGTTGAGAGTGGGAACTGGGAATTAAAAAGATGAGGAGGTCTCTGCAAATCTACATGGATGGGAAGTAGCATGCTGATGTGGGAAACAACTAAAAAGTTCCAGAATGCATGGTTTATAAAGCGTGAGTCAGAGAGGGCTAGACCAGTAGCCAGATCAAGGATATCTCAGATGTTATAGTCATGAATTAGTGCATTGACCTGCAGGCCATGGGAGTCACTGAAGGTTTCAGTCAGGTAAGTGAGCTGATCAGAACAGTCCTTTAGATAGGCCGCTCTTTTGGCTGTAATGGGGACACGTTTGAAGTAGGGCTATAGCTAAAAATATACAGACACTTCCTCTTGTCTACAGCCCTGCTGGCATCTGTTGTATTTTGACTTTTTAATAATAGCCATTCCAACCGGTATGAAATGGTATCTCATTGTGTTTTGATTTGCATTTTTCTGATGATTAGTGATTCTAAGCATTTTTTTTTTCGTGTATTTGTTGGCCATTTGTATGTGTTCTTTTGAGAAGTGTTTGTTCATGTCCTTTGCCCATTTTTTAATTGGGTTATTTTTTTTTCTAATTGATTTAAGTTCCCTGTAGATTCTGGATACTAAAAAACAAACAAAAACCAGAAGTAAATAAATTCTCAGGACACACACACCCACACCCACACCCACAGAGAGAGAGAGAGAGAGAGAGAGAGAGAGAGAGCGCCTAGGTAAGAGGCCACCAACCACCAGGGTCTAAACTGGGAACACTTTCTAGTACAGAATGAATGGAAAGGATTCATGAAATATCTAGAAAGTAACGTTAATGAGATTTACATGTATGGAGTGAATGAGGAGAAACAGGGATCATTCAGGATTCTGGTGGGAATAACAGGGGGAGCCATTAGTTGAAATTTTGAAGTGGGAGAAGGAGAGGGAGTTTTAGGGAGAAAGATGAGTTGTTTTTTTAGGTATTTCAAACCCTTGAAGCTTCTATGGGACATCGAAGTGGAAATAACAGTCTGTGGGTTGGGACAATAAAGAAAGAAATTGGTTGAAGACTAGGGGAAGAGTATAGAGCAAAGAAATATTTAAGATAATAAACATATAGAGATAGCTGAAAATGTGGGACTGGATTACAAAGGAAGAATGATTTAGTTATGAAGCCCAAGGGCTGACAGGAATGGGTGACTAGTCGAGGAGTTCATATGCATCTGTTATTGTATGAATAAAAAAAATTATCTGTTCCTTCCTAAAGATATCTTCAACCTGTTTTTGGATACATATGGGCACTGCTTTTCACTCTCTTAGCCCCATTTCTTATTTTAGCCTCTGCTGTAGCGATCAGTTCTGCACAGGCTTTGACCCAGGCTTTGACTAGTTGGTGCAGGTGTGATATGACACTTACCTGGCATGGCCCACAGTTTGTGGCTGCTCTTACTTAAGCAGGTGGGATGCTCATGTAGGTGTAACCTAGCAGCTTGGTAGAGTTTATGCCCATGGGGCAACCTGTGACCACTCAAAAATAAAGCCCTTTCCTCCTCCCAGATTGAGGAGTCTTGCATTATGTAATAAAACTCCTTAGAAGGCCTATTAGGTTCCAATACAGCATTAGGCAACTTGATAAGGTATCCCATCATCAGCCTTCCTTTCTTCCCTCATTCCTCTGCCTCTCACTCTTTCTTCCTAAGTTAACTTCTTAGATAAAATGCCAACTTTCTATATTTTGTCTCACATCAGGGAAAATAATTGTATACCCCATTTCAAAAGCACGTAAAAAGGTTACTGTATAGAAAATTTGTCTTTAAGAGATTAAGCTGTAATTTTCCAAATACTTTAAAATTTTATTTCAGATACGTTTTTCATTTTTATAAGCTTCATCTAAAAGCAGAGTTCACCTAAGAATATACCTAAGAGCATATTACATAGAATATATTTTATATTTCAGTAGTTTAGCTAGGATTCTTTCAAAATTGAGAGGATCTACAAATATTTCTAACACATTAGTTTTCAGTCTTAAGGCTGAGTCAAGAACAAAGCTCCTAAACTTTGCATTGGTGATTGAGAACATTTTAAAATTGTTATTTAATTCATTAATTTATTTTTTAAAAAATTTCACATTGTAATTATATAGATTTATAGGATACAATTTGATGTTTCAATGAATATGTATGTTGTCTAATGATCCAATAAGGATAGTTAGTGTATTAATTACCTCATGCATTCATCATTTCTTTTTAATAAGAAATTTCAAAATCCTTTCTTCTAGATACTTTGTGATATACAATACTTTACTTTTAACTATAGTCACCCTGCTTTGCAAAGAACACTACAACTTATTCTTCCTATATAATTGTGATTTCATAACTGTTAACCAATCTATCTCCATTTTGCCCTCCCCACTTCTTCCTCACTGTTTGGTAACCACTATTCTACTCTACTTCTCTATTAACATTTTTTTTTTTAAGATTCCACATATGAGCGAGATCATGCGGTATTTGCTTTCTGTGTCTGGCTTATTTCACTTAACATTGTATCCTACAGGGTCATCCATGTTGTTGCAACTGGCAGAATTTCATTCTTTTTTTATGGCTGAATAGTATTTCATTGTGTGTGTGTCCATATATATATATATATATATATATATATATATATAATTTTATATATAATTATAATTACACATAAAATTATATATAATTATAATTAATTTTATGCATAATTCTAATTACACATAAAATTATATATAATTATAATTATAATTATATATAATTATATATAATAATAATATATATTATATGTAATATATAATATACATAATATACATAATGTATATTATATATAATATACATAATGTATATTATATATAATATACATAATGTATATTATATATAATATACATAACGTATATTATATACATTATACATTATATATATTATAATATACATAATATATATTATGTATATAATATACATAATATGTATTATATATAAAATATACATAATATGTATTATATATAAAATATACATAATATATAATGTATATTATACATATAATATATATTATATATTAATAATATATTAATATCAATATTAATTATTATTAATTATTATTAATTAATAATTATTATTTATTATTAATATTATTAATATTAATATATAATATATTAATATTAATAATATATTAATATATAATATATTATACATAATATATTATATATAATATACATAATATGTATTATATATAATATACATAATATATATTATATATATAATTCACTTGTTTGTTTTTATACACATAGGTTGATTCCATATCTGATTATTAGAAATAGTGCTACAGTAAACATAAGAGTGCAGATATTTTTCAAACACAATGATTTCATTTCCTATGGATATATACCCAGTAGTGGGATTGCTGGGTTATGTGATCGAATGATTGTTTTTTTTTTTTATTTTTTATTTTTTAACGAACTTCCATAAAGTTTTGCTTAATGGTTGTACTAGTTTACAACCCCATCAACAGTGCGTAAGTGTTCCGTTTTCTCCACTTCCTTGCCAACTCTTGTTATCTTTTACCTTTTTGCTAATAGCCATTCTAATGGGTGAACTGGTATCTCATTGCGGTTTTGATTTGCATTTCCCTGATGGTTAGTGATGTTGAACATGATTTTATTATATATTCGTCTTGACCCTTTCTATATTTTCTCTTGTGGCATTTCTTTTTGTTTATTTTGTCCTTTTTTTTTTTTTTTTTTTGCGAAGGAGTCTTGCTCTGTTGCCCAAGCTGGAGTGCAGTGGTGCAATCGGGGCTCACGGCAACCTCCATCTCCCTGGTTCAAGCAATTCCCCTGCCTCAGCCTGCTGAGTAGCTGGGGTTACAGGCACACGCCATCATGTTTGGCTAAATTTTTGTATTTTTAGTAGAGAAATGATTTCACCATATTGGTCAGGCTGGTCTCAAACTCCTGACCTCAGGCAATCCGCCTGCCTCAGCCTCCCAGTTTTGCCCATTTTTAAATAAGTTTTTTATGTTTTTGCTGTTGAGTTGTTTAAGTTTGTTATATAATCTGGGCATTAACTCCTTAGCAGATGTATAGTTTGCAAATATTGTATCCCATTCTGTAAGTTGTTTT
The DNA here is from genome assembly GCF_029281585.2 of Gorilla gorilla gorilla. NCBI lineage: Eukaryota > Metazoa > Chordata > Mammalia > Primates > Hominidae > Gorilla > Gorilla gorilla. The sequence continues at coordinate 8,485,229 of NC_073239.2, read as the reverse complement.
TTCACTCTGTTAAGTTTCCTTTGCTGTGCAAAAGCATTTTAGTTTGATGAAACCCCATTTATCTCTTTTTTGCTTTTGTTGCCTGTGCTTTTGACGTCTCATTTAAAAAATCCTTGTAGAACCCAAAGTTATAGAGAATTTCCCACATGTTATCTTCTAGTAGTTTTTCATAGTTTTCAATCTTACCTTTAGGTCTTTAATCGCATTTGAGTTGATTTTTGTATAAGGTAAAAGATAGGGGTCTAATTTCATTATCCCACATGTAGATATCCAATCTTCTCAGTACCATTTAATGAAGAGACTGTCTTTACCCCTGTGTGTGCTCTTGACTCCTTTTTTGAAAATCAGTTGACTTTAGGTATGAGAATTTATTTCTGAGCTGTATATTCTCTTCCATTGGTCTATGTGTTTGCTTTATGGCAGTGCCATGCTGTTTTGCTTACTATGGCTTTGTAGTATATTTTGAAGTCAGGTAGTGTGGTGCCTCCAGCTTTGTTATTTTTGCACAGGATTGCTTTGGTTATTTGGGGTCTTTTCTGGTTTCATACAAATTTTAGGGTATTTTTTTCTATTTCTGTGAAGAATTTCATTGGTATTTTGATAGGGATTGCATTGAATCTGTAGGACATTTTGTTAGTATGGTCATTTCAATAGTATCAGTTCTTCCATTCCATGAGTATATAGTGTCCATTTTTTGTGGATCGTAAATTTTTCCATCAGTGTGTTATAGTTTTCATTGTAGAGATCTTTCACGACCTTGATTAAATTTATCTGCAGATTTCTTGGTAGCTATTGTAAATGGAATTCCTTTCTTGATGACTTTTTCAGATAGTTCACTATTAGTGTATAGAAACAACACTGAATTTTCTGTGTTGATTTTGTATACTACAACTTTACTGAATTTATTTATGATTTCTAGTAGTTTTTGGTCAAGTCTTTAGGGTTCTCACTCTATATAAGTATATATAGAAAGAACCCTAAAGAGAGAGAGATCATATATATCTATATGATCATATATATAGATGTATACATATGTATGTGAGATCACATTTTCTACAAACAGAAACAATCTGACTTCCTTCTTTCCAGTTTGGATCCCTCTTATTTATTTCTTTTGTCTAATTGCTCTGGCTCTGACCTCCAGTACTATGCTAAATAGAAGTGGTAGAAGTTGACATCCTTGTCTTCCTCCATATCATAGAGGAAAAGCATTTAACTATTCACCATAAATAAGATGTTAGCTGTGGGTTTGTCACATATGGCCTTTACTGCGTTGAGGTACACTCCTATACCTACTTTCTTGACAGTTTTTATCATAAAGGAATGTTGACTTTTGTCAAGTGTTCTTTTTGCATCTGTTGAAATGATCACATGGTTTTTGTTCTTCTTTCTATTGTGGTGGTGTATCATATTTACTGATTTGTGCATGTTAAGCCATCCTTTCATCCCTGGGATGAACCCCACTTGATTATAGTGAATACTCTTTTTAGTGTGCTGTCGAAGTCAGTTCACTTGTATCTTGTTGAGAATTTTTGTATCTATGTTCTTCAGGAATATTGGCCTGTTATTTTCATTTTGTGCGTGTCTTTGTCTGGTTTTAGAATCAGGATGTTGCGAGCCTCATAAGATGAGTATGGAAGTATTCCTTCCTCATTACTTTTGTGGAAAAGTTTGTGGAGAATTGGTAGTTATTCTTTAACTGTTTGGTAGAATTCAGCAGTGAAGACATCAGGTCCTGGGTGTTGGTTGTTGTTGTTGTTGTTTTGATGGAAGATGTTTTATTATTGATTCAATTTCCAAACTCATTATTGATGTGTTCAGATGTTATATTTCCTCACAATTTAATCTGGGTAGTTGTATGTGTGCAGAAATTTATTCATTTTATTCTACATTATCAAATTTGTTGGCATATAGTTATGAGTAATGTCTTACAATCCCTTCTATTTCTGTGGTGTATCAGTTGTAATGTCTCCTTTTTCATCTTTTATTTATTTGAATTTTCTCTCCTTTTGTCTTAGTTTAGCTAAAGGTTTGTCAGTTTTACCTTTACACTTTGTCTTATTTATCTTTTGAAATATTTTTTAGTGTCTGTTTCATTTATATCTGCTGTGAGCTTTATTATTTCCTTCCTTCTACCAATTTTGGGTTTAGTTTGTTTTTGATGTTCTAGTTACTTCAAGTGTATAATTTTGCTTTGTGATTTGAAAATCTTTCTTCTTTTTTGGTGTAGGCTTTTATTGCTATAAATTTCCCTCTTAGAACTGCTTTTGCTACGTTCCATAGGTTTGGGTATGTTGGATTTTCATTCTTACTTGTCTCAGTGACTTTTGAAATTTTCCTATTAATGTCTTAATGAGACCTATTGATTTCTTGGGTGCGTGCTATTTAATTTCCATGTTTTTATAAAATTTCCAAGGGCTTTCCTGTTGTTGATTTCTGACTTTATATCCCTGTAATCAGAAAAGATACTTCATATGATATCTGTCTTCTTAAGTTTGTTAAGACTTATTATGTGTCACAATGTATGATTGGTCCTAGAGAATGTTTGGTGTACAGTTGAGAATAATTTGTATTCTGCAGCTGTTGGATGATGTATTAGTCTGTTTTCATACTGCTGATAAAGACATACCCGAGACTGGGTAATTTACAGAGAAAAAGAGGTTTAGTGGACTCATAGTTCCACGTGGCTGGGGAGGTCTCCCAATCATGATGGAAGGCGAAAGACACATCTTACATGGTAGCAAACAAAATAGAATTGAGAACCAAGTGAAAGGGTTCCCCCTTATAAAACCATCAGATCTTGTTAGACGTATTCACTACCACAAGAACAGTATGGGGGAACCGCCCCCATGATTCAATTATCTCCCACTGGTTCCCTCCCACAACATGTATGAATTATGGGAGCTATAATCAAGATGAGATTTGGGTGGGGATATACAGCCAAACCATATCAGGTGAGATCTTCTTTACCTGCTAGGTCCATTTGGTCTATGGTATAGTTTGAGTCTGTCATTTTTTGGTTGATTTTCTCTTCATAGAATCTGTCCATTTTTAAAGTGGAGTGTTGAAATTTCCTACTAATATTGTATTGCAGTCTATCTCTACCTTTAAATCTAATATTTGCTTTATATATCTGGTTGTTCTGGTGTTGGGTACATATATAGTTACACCTAAGTAATATATATGTTATGTCCTCGTATTGAATTGGGCCTTTCATCATTTCATTATACAGTGACATTCTTTTTTTATATAGTTTTTTTATTTAAAGCCTTTTAAAATATGACATGACTGTGGCTACTCCTGCTTGCTTTTCATTTGTTTGCATAAAATATATTTTTCCATCTCTTCACTTTCAGTCTATTTGTCTTTAATAGTGAGGTAAGTATCATGTAGGCAGCATATAGGTGGGTTTTGCTATCTGAATCCATTCATCCACTTTATATCTTTTAAGTAGAGTTTAATCCACTTCTATTCAAGTTTATTATTGATAAATTAGGACTTCCTTCTACCATTTCATTAGTTGTTTTTTAGATTACTTGTTCACTTCTTCCTTTCTTATTGTTTATCCCTCTAGTTTGGTGGTTTTCTGTGGTGCTAAGCTTTGTTTCTTTTCCCTTTTTTGGTGTGTGTGTGTGTATCTGCTGTAATTTCTTTCTTTCTGGTTAGTGAAACTAACATACAGAGTCCTGTATTTGTAACAGACTATTTTACACTGATAACAACTTAACTTCTGTCACATAAAAATACTCTTGACTTCTCCCCCCCACACACATAATTTATATTTTTGTTACCTTACATTGCATCTTTATGAATGGTAGACTCCATGGAACATAGGATCTATGTCACAACTAAATCAATTATTTAATGGCAGCATTAAAGCAGCCCAAAGAATGTGAAAAACTGGTGTGGGTGTATTTAACTTTTTAAAAACTATGTTTCATAATGTTTTCATTAAAAAGTCTTTATCAGTTTGCTAATGCCTAATTTTTACAACCAGCCACCATAGATTTTACAGGATAAATATATTATTTCAGTGGTAATTGAAGCAGAATTTTTGTTGCTCTTCTTACCCTTAGAGATTGTGTATTATCCTCAGACGTAATTCTTTGATTTTTTTTTTCTTTTCATGTTGTTACACATAGTTACCAACAATCAACGTGAGAATAACCTTTGAATATTTTCAAGCATTAAGATTTGTTTATACAGCTGCACAATTAGACAACCAACACTCTTGGGTCTTTACCTCTCAGCATACACCTGATTATTAACTTAAAGGTATGATGGGAAAAGTATCAATTTTTGTTGGTCACCTAGATTTGGAAATATGTAATAACTATAAGCTTGGGTCTGCTTCTTCAGAAGCCTAGGAATTGGAGTGATGGTTCTCTGAAGAAGCTGGAAACAAAGTATGTGTTTCCAGAAGGCTTAATAGAATATGTTGAGACATAGGCCATTAACACAAAAGTGAAAGAAATGCAAAAAATGTATGAAAGTAAGGATTTGAGAAGGGAAATTTTATTTTTAAGTCTAAGATTCCTATGAATTATATGAAAATAAATGTCCTATCCTTAAAATTAGCCAAAGGAAGCACTTTACTTATCAATATGATATGACTTTTCATACTCTTATCTAAAGATATCCTAAACTAAGATCCAGTTTTCTAAGTAAAGACGTTTTAATCATGCTTTAAAGCATGTTAGATGATTCCTACCACATCACATCATGTTGTTTACATGTATGATTTAAACTGCATTTATTCTTCAACTCACTGGTTCCTTAGGCTTCTTATCTTTCCTTGCACGCTTAGATAATTTTATGTTAAATTGATTTTTAGAAGTTTAGTTGCTGGGCGTAGTGGCTGTCGCCTGTAAACCCAGTACTATGGGAATTCAAGGCAGGTGTATTGCTTGAGTCTTGGAGTTTGAGGCCTGCCTGGGAAAGATGACAAACCCCATTGGTACAAAAATAAAAATATTAGCTGGATATGGTGGCACATGCCTGTGGTCCCAGCTACTCCAAGGCTGAGGTGGGAGGATGGCTTGAGTCTGAGAGGCAGAGGTGTGAGCCAAGATCATGCCCTGCTCTTCAGCCTGGGCAACCAAGCCAGACCCTGTTTCAAAAAAAAAAAATCTAGTGAGATTTGATTTCTATTTCTATGTGATTCTAAACTAGGAGAGCTTCAAGGCTAATGCCTATTAAAAAATGGCCATTGCTACTTGCATTTTCTATGAAGCCAGCATACACAGCAACGTGCAACCTAAAAACCAAGCTATTTAATAAGTAGCTTAGATTTCAGGTTTGATTGTCTTTGAGGTTTGATTATTGCAGAGATCAATTGCCAGAAAAAATATAGACTAATTCTGTATTTGGTCCTTTTATCATATGAAACATCCCATCGTTGGGTATAAATTAAGAGCAAATATGGATGTTTATACCGATAGCGGTGCAGATATTTCCATGTTTCTACAGATAGCGGTGTAGATATTTCCATGTTCATACAGATAGTGGTGTAGATATTTCCATGTTCATACAGATAGCGGTGTAGCTATTTCCATGTTCATACAGATAGCGGTGTAGATATTTCCATGTTCATCCAGATGGCTGTGTAGATATATCCATGTTCATACAGATGGCGGTGAAGATATTTCCATGCTCATACAGATAGCGGTGTAGATAGTTTCATGTTCATACAGATAGTGGTGTAGATATTTCCATGTTCATACAGATAGAGGGGCTGATATTTCCATGTTCATACAGATAGCGGTGCTGATATTTCCATGTTTATACAGGTAGCGGTGTAGATATTTCCATGTTTATGCAGATAGCGGTGTAGATATTTCCATGTTTATACAGATAGCGGTGTAGATATTTCCATGTTTACACAGATAGCGGTGCAGATTTCTCCATCTTTATACAGATGGCGGTGCAGATATTTATATGTTCATACAGATGGCCGTGCAGATATTTCCATGTTCACACAGATGGCGGTGTAGATATTTCCATGTGTAAAGAGATAGCTGTGTAGATATTTCCATGTATATGCAGATAGCTGTGAAGATATTTCCATTTTCATGCAGATAGCGGTGTAGATATTTCCATGCTTATACAGATAGCGGTGAAGATGTATGCATGTTTACACAGATAGCGGTGTAGATATTTCCATCTTCATACAGATAGCGGTGTAGATATTTCCATGTTCATCCGGATGGCTGTGTAGATATATCCATGTTCATACTGATGGCGGTGAAGATATTTCCATGTTCATACAGATAGCGGTGTAGATCTTTCCATGTTCATACAGATAGCGGTGTAGATATTTCCATGTTCATACAGATAGAGGTGTAGCTATTTCCATGTTCATACAGATAGCGGTGTAGATATTTCCATGTTCATCCAGATGGCTGTGAAGATATATACATGTTCATACAGGTGGCGGTGAAGATATTTCCATGTTCATGCAGATAGTGGTGTAGATTTTTCCATGTTCATACAGATAGCGGTTAGATGCCTCCATCTTAATACAGATGGTGGTGTAGATATTTGTATGTTAATACAGATGGCGTTGCAGATATTTCCATGTTCATACAGATGGCGGTATAGATATTTCCATGTTTATAGAGATAGCGGTGTAGTTTTTTCCATGTGTAAAGAGATAGCTTTGTAGATATTTCCATGTACATGCAGATAGCTGCGTAGATATTTCCATTTTCATGCAGATAGCGGTGTAGATATTTCCATGTTCAAACAGATAGCGGTGTAGATACTTCCATGTTCATACAGATAGCGCTGTAGATATTTCCATGTTTATACAGATAGCGGTGAAGATGTATGCAAGTTTACACAGATAGCGGTGTAGATATTTCCATGTTCACACAGATAGGGGTGTAGATATTTCCATGTTCATCCAGATGGCTGTGTACATATATCCATGTTCATACAGATGGCGGTGAAGATATTTCCATGTTCATGCAGATAGCGGTGTAGATATTTCCATGTTCATACAGATAGCGGTGTAGATATTTCCATGTTCATCCAGATAGCGGTGTAGCTATTTCCATGTTCATATATATAGCGGTGTAGATATTTCCATGTTCATCCAAATGGCTGTGTAGATATATCCATGTTCATACAGATGGCGGTGAAGATATTTCCATGTTCATACAGATAGTGGTGTAGATATTTCCATGTTCATACAGATAGCGGTGTAGCTATTTCCATGTTCATACAGATAGCGGTGTAGATATTTCCATGTTCATACAGATGGCTGTGTAGATATTTCCATGTTCATACAGATAGCGGTGCTGATATTTCCATGTTTATACAGGTAGCAGTGTAGATATTTCCATGTTTATACAGATAGCGCTGTAGATATTTCCATGTTTATACAGATAGCGGTGAAGATGTATGCATGTTTACACAGATAGCGGTGTAGATATTTCCATGTTCATACAGATAGCGGGGTAGATGTTTCCATGTTCATCCCGGTGGCTGTGTAGATATATCCATGTTCATACAGATGGCGGTGAAGATATTTCCATGTTCATACAGATAGCGGTGTAGATATTTCAATGTTCATACAGATAGTGGTGTAGATATTTCCATGTTCATACAGATAGCGGTGTAGATATTTCCATGTTCATACAGATAGCGGTGTAGATATTTCCATGTTCATCCAGATGGCTGTGTAGATATTTCCATGTTCATACAGATAGCGGTGCTGATATTTCCATGTTTTTACAGGTAGCAGTGTAGATATTTCCATGTTTATACAGAAAGTGCTGTAGATATTTCCATGTTTATACAGATAGCGGTGAAGATGTCTGCATGTTTACACAGATAGCGGTGTAGATATTTCCATGTTCATACAGATAGCGGTTTAGATATTTCCGTGTTCATCCCGATGGCTGTGTAGATATATCCATCTTCATACAGATGGCGGTGAAGATATTTCCATGTTCATACAGATAGCGGTGTAGATATTTCCATGTTCATACAGACAGCGGTGTAGATATTTCCATGTTCATACAGACAGCGGTGCTGATATTTCCATGTTCATCCAGATGGCTGTGTAGATATATCCATGTTCATACAGATGGCGGTGAAGATATTTCCATGTTCATACAGATAGCGGTGTAGATATTTCCATGTTCATACAGATAGAGGTGTAGATATTTCCATGTTCATACAGATAGCGGTGCTGATATTTCCATGTTTATACAGGTAGCGGTGTAGATATTTCAATGTTTATACAGATAGCGGTGTAGATATTTCCATGTTTATACAGACAGCGGTGTAGATATTTCCATGTATATACAGATAGCGGTGTAGATAACTTCATCTTAATACAGATGGCGGTGTACATATTTATCTGTTCATACAGATGGCGGTGCAGATATTTCCATGTTCATACAGATGACGGTGTAAATATTTCCATGTTTATAGAGACAGCGGTGTAGTCATTTCCATGTGTAAAGAAATAGCTTTGTAGATATTTCCATGTATATGCAGATAGCTGTGTAGATATATCCATTTTCAGGCAGATAGCGGTGTAGATATTTCCAAGTTCAAACAGATAGCGGTGTAGATATTTCCATGTTCATACAGATAGCGGTGTAGATATTTCCATGTGTATACAGATAGCGGAGAAGATGTATGCATGTTTACACAGATAGCGGTGTAGATATTTCCATGTTCATGCAGATAGCGGTGTAGGTATTTCCATGTTCATCCAGATGGCTGTGTAGATATATCCATGTTCATACAGATAGCGGTGTAGATATTTCCATGTTCATAAAGATAGCGGTGTAGATATTTCCATGTTCATACAGATAGCGGTGTAGATATTTCCAAGTTCATACAGATAGCGGTATAGCTATTTCCATGTTCATACAGATAGCGGTGTAGATATTTCCATGTTCAAACAGATAGCGGTGTAGATAATTCCATGTTCATACAGATAGCGGTGCTGATATTTCCATGTTTATACAGGTAGCGGTGTAGATATTTCCATGTTTATACAGATAGCGGTGTAGATATTTCCATGTTTATACAGATAGCGGTGTAGATATCTCCATCTTAATACAGATGGCAGTGTAGATATTTATATGTTCATACAAATGGCCGTGCAGATATTTCCAAGTTCATACAGATGGCGGTGTAGATATTTCCATGTTCATACAGATAGCGGTGTAGTTATTTCCATGTGCAAAAAGATAACTGTGTAGATATTTCCATGTATATGCAGATAGCAGTGTATATATTTCCATTTTCATGCAGATAGCGGTTTAGATATTTCCATGTTCAAACAGAGAGCAGTGTAGATATTTCCATTTTCATGCAGATAGCGGTGTAGATATTTCCATGTTTACACAGATAGCGGTGAAGAAGTATGCATGTTTACACAGATATCGGTGTGGATATTTCCATGTTCATACAGATAGCGGTGTAGATATTTCCATGTTCATCCAGATGGCTGTGTAGATATACCCATGTTCATAGAGATAGCGCTTTAGATATTTCCATGTTCATAGAGATAGTGGTTTAGATATTTCCATGTTCATACAGATAGAGGTGTAGCTATTTCCATGTTCATACAGGTAGCGGTGTAGATATTTCCATGTTCATACAGATAGCGGTGTAGATATTTCAATGTTCATACAGATAGCGGTGCTGATATTTCCATGTTTATACAGGTAGCGGTGCAGATATTTCCATGTTTATACAGATAGCGGTGTAGATATTTCCATGTTTATACAGATAGCGGTGTAGATATTTCCAGGTTTATACAAATAGCGGTGTAGATATCTCCATCTTAATACAGATGGCGGTGTAGTTATTTATATGTTCATACAGATGGCGGTGCAGATATTTCCATGTTCATACAGATGGCGGTGGAGATATTTGCATGTTCATACAGATGGCGGTGTAGATATTTCCATGTTAATCCAGATGGCTGTGTAGAGATATCCATCTTCATACAGATGGCGGTGAAGATATTTCCATGTTCATACAGATGGCGCTGTAGATATTTCCATGTTCATACAGATAGTGGTGTAGATATTTCCATGTTCATACTGATAGGGGGGCTGATATTTCCATGTTCATACAGATAGCGGTGCTGATATTTCCATGTTTATACAGGTAGCGGTGTAGATATTTCCAGGTTTATACAGATAGCGGTGTAGACATTTCCATGTTTATACAGATAGCGGTGTAGATATTTCCATGTTTATACAGATAGAGGTGTAGATATCTCCATCTTAATACAGATGGCAGTTTAGATATTTATATGTTCATACAGATGGCCGTGCAGATATTTCCATGTTCATACAGATGGTGGTGTAGATATATCCATGTTCATACAGATAGCGGTGTAGTTTGTTCCATGTGTAAAGAGATAGCTGTGTAGATATTTCCATGTATACGCAGATAGCTGTGTAGATATTTCCATTTTCATGCAGATAGCGGTGTAGATATTTCCATGTTCATACAGATAGCTTTGTAGATATATCCATGTTTATAAAGATAGCGGCGAAGATGTATGCATGTTTACACAGACAGCGGTGTAGATATTTACATGTTTATACAGATAGCGGTGTAGATATTTCCATGTTCATACGGATAGTGCTGTAGATATTTCCATGTTCATACAGATAGCGGTGCAGCTATTTCCATGTTCTTACAGATAGCGGTGTAGATATTTCCATGTTCGTACAGATAGCGGTGTAGATATTTCCATGTTCATTCAGATAGCGGTGCTTATATTTCCATGTTTATACAGATAGCGGTGTAGATATTTCCATGTTCATACAGATAACGGTGTAGATATTTGCATGTTTATACAGATAGCGGTGAAGATGTATGCATGTTTGCACAGATAGCGGTGTAGATATTTACATGTTCATACAGATATCGGTGAAGATATTTCCATGTTCATAAAGATAGCGGTGTAGATATTTCCATGTTCATACAGATAGCGGTGTAGATATTTCCATATTCATACAGATAGCGGTGTAGATATTTCCATGTTCATCCAGAAGGCTGTGTAGATATTTCCATGTTCATACAGATAGCGGTGCTGATATTTCCATGTTTATATAGCTAGCAGTGTAGATATTTCCATGTTCATACAGATAGCGGTGTAGATATTTCCATGTTTATACAGATTGCGGTGTAGATATTTCCATGTTTATAGAGATAGCGGTGTGGATATCTCCATCTTAATACAGATGGTGGTGTAGATATTTATATGTTCATGCAGATGGCGGTGCAGATATTTCCATGTTCATACAGATGGCGGTGTAGATATTTCTATGTTTATAGAGATAGCGGTGTAGTTACTTCCATGTGTAAAGAAATAGCTTTGTAGATATTTCCATGTATATGCAGATAGGTCTGTAGATATTTCCATTTTCATGCAGATAGCGGTGTAAATATTTCCATGTTCATACAGATAGCGGTGGAGATATTTCCATGTTTATACAGATAGCGGTGAAGATGTATGCATGTTTACACAGATAGCGGTGTAGATATTTCCATGTTCATTCAGGTAGCGGTGTACATATTTCCATGTTCATCCAGATGGCTGTGTAGATATATCCATGTTCATACAGATGGAGGTGAAGATATTTCCATGTTTATACAGATAGCGGTGTAGATCTTTCCATGTTCATACAGATAGCGGTGTAGATATTTCCATGTTCATACAGATAGAGGTGTAGCTATTTCCATGTTCATACAGATTGCGGCGTAGATATTTCCATGTTCATCCAGATGGCTGTGTAGATATATCCATGTTCATACAGATGGCAGTGAAGATATTTCAATGTTCATACAGACAGCAGTGTAGATATTTCCATGTTCATACAGATAGCGGTGTAGATATTTCTATGTTCATCCAGATGGCTGTGTAGATATATCCATGTTCATTCAGATGGCCCTGAAGATATTTCCATGTTCATACAGATAGCGGTGTAGATATTTCCATGTTCATACAGACAGCTGTGTAGATATTTCCATGTTCATACAGACAGCGGTGTAGATATTTCCATGTTCATACAGATAGTGGTGTAGATATTTCCATGTTCATACAGATAGCGGTGTAGCTATTTCCATGTTCATACAGATAGCGGTGTAGATATTTCCATGTTCATAGAGATAGCGGTGTAGATATTTCCATGTTCATACAGATAGCGGTGCTGATATTTCCATGTTTATACAGGTAGCCGTGTAGATATTTCCATGTTTATACAGATAGCGGTGTAGATATTTCCATGTTTATACAGATAGCGCTGTAGATATTTTCATGTTTATACAGATAGCGGTGTAGGTATCTCCATCTTAATACAGATGGCGGTGTAGATGTTTATATGTTCATACAGATGGCGGTGCAGATATTTCCATGTTCATACAGATGGCGGTGTAGATATTTCCATTTTTATAGAGACTGCGGTGTAGATGTTTCCATGTGTAAAGATATAGCTTTGTAAATATTTCCATGTATATGCAGATAGCTGTGTAGATATTTCCATTTTCATGCAGATAGCGGTGTAGATATTTCCATGTTCAAACAGATAGCTGTGTAGATATTTCCATGTTCATACAGATAGCGGTGAAGATATTTTCATGTTTATACAGATAGCGGTGAAGATGTATGCATGTTAACACAGATAGCGTTGTAGATATTTCCAAGTTCATACAGATAGCGGTGTAGATATTTCCATGTTCATCCAGATGGCTGTGTAGATATATCCATGTTCATACAGATGGCGGTGAAGATATTTCCATGTTCATGCAGACAGCGGTGTAGATATTTCCATGTTCATACAGATAGCGGTGTAGACATTTCCATGTTCAGACTGATAGCGGTGAAGTTGTATGCTTGTTAACACAGATAGCGGTGTAGATATTTCCAAGTTCATACAGATAGCGGTGTAGATATTTCCGTGTTCAAACAGATAGCTGTGTAGATATTTCCATGTTCATACAGATAGCGGTGTAGATATTTCCATATTCATCCAGATGGCTGTGTAGGTATATCCATGTTCATGCAGATGGCGGTGAAGTTATTTCCATGTTCATACAGATAGGGGTGTAGATATTTCCATGTTCATACAGATAGCGGTGTAGATATTTCCATGTTCATACAGATAGCGGTGTAGCTATTTCCATGTTCATACAGATAGCGGTGTAGATATTTCCATGTTCATCCAGATGGCTGTGTAGATATGTCCATGTTCATACAGATGGCGGTGAAGATATTTCCATGTTCATACAGATAGCGGTGTAGATATTTCCATGTTTATAAAGATATCGGTGTAGATATTTCCATGTTTATACAGATAGCGGTGTAGATATCTCCATCTTAATACAGATGGCGGTGTAGATAATTATAAGATCATACAGATGGCGGTGCAGATATTTCCATGTTCATACAGATGGCGGTGTAGATATTTCCATGTTTATAGAAATAGCGGTGTAGTTATTTCCATGTGTAAAGAGATAGCTGTATAGGTATTTCCATGTATATGCAGATAGCTTTGTAGATATTTCCATTTTCATGCAGATAGCGGTGTAGATATTTCCATGTTCAAACAGATAGCGGTGTAGATATTTCCATGTTCATACAGGTAGCAGTGTACATATTTCCATGTTTAAACAGATAGTGGTGAAGTTGTATACATGTTTACACAGATAGCGGTGCAGATATTTCCATGCTCATACAGATAGCAGTGTAGATATTTCCGTGTTCATCCAGATGGCTGTGTAGATATATCCATGTTCATACAGATGGCGGTGAAGATATTTCCATGTTCATACAGATAGCGGTGTAGATATTTCCATGTTCATACAGATAGCGGTGTAGATATTTCCATGTTCATACAGACAGCGGTGCTGATATTTCCATGTTCATCCAGATGGCTGTGTAGATATATCTATGTTCATACAGATGGTGGTGCAGATATTTCCATGTTCATACAGATGGCGGTGTAGATATTTCCATTTTTATAGAGACTGCGGTGTAGATGTTTCCATGTGTAAAGATATAGCTTTGTAAATATTTCCATGTATATGCAGATAGCTGTGTAGATATTTCCATTTTCATGCAGATAGCGGTGTAGATATTTCCATGTTCAAACAGATAGCTGTGTAGATATTTCCATGTTCATACAGATAGCGGTGAAGATATTTTCATGTTTATACAGATAGCGGTGAAGATGTATGCATGTTAACACAGATAGCGGTGTAGATATTTCCAAGTTCATACAGATAGCGGTGTAGATATTTCCATGTTCATCCAGATGGCTGTGTAGATATATCCATGTTCATACAGATGGCGGTGAAGATATTTCCATGTTCATGCAGACAGCGGTGTAGATATTTCCATGTTCATACAGATAGCGGTGTAGACATTTCCATGTTCAGACTGATAGCGGTGAAGATGTATGCTTGTTAACACAGATAGCGGTGTAGATATTTCCAAGTTCATACAGATAGCGGTGTAGATATTTCCATGTTCAAACAGATAGCTGTGTAGATATTTCCATGTTCATACAGACAGCGGTGCTGATATTTCCATGTTCATCCAGATGGCTGTGTAGATATATCTATGTTCATACAGATGGTGGTGCAGATATTTCCATGTTCATACAGATGGCGGTGTAGATATTTCCATTTTTATAGGGACTGCGGTGTAGATGTTTCCATGTGTAAAGATATAGCTTTGTAAATATTTCCATGTATATGCAGATAGCTGTGTAGATATTTCCATTTTCATGCAGATAGCGGTGTAGATATTTCCATGTTCAAACAGATAGCTGTGTAGATATTTCCATGTTCATACAGATAGCGGTGAAGATATTTTCATGTTTATACAGATAGCGGTGAAGATGTATGCATGTTAACACAGATAGCGGTGTAGATATTTCCAAGTTCATACAGATAGCGGTGTAGATATTTCCATGTTCATCCAGATGGCTGTGTAGATATATCCATGTTCATACAGATGGCGGTGAAGATATTTCCATGTTCATGCAGACAGCGGTGTAGATATTTCCATGTTCATACAGATAGCGGTGTAGACATTTCCATGTTCAGACTGATAGAGGTGAAGATGTATGCTTGTTAACACAGATAGCGGTGTAGATATTTCCAAGTTCATACAGATAGCGGTGTAGATATTTCCATGTTCAAACAGATAGCTGTGTAGATATTTCCATGTTCATACAGATAGCGGTGTAGATGTTTCCATGTTTATACAGATAGCGGTGAAGATGTATGCATGTTAACACACATAGCGGTGTAGATATTTCCATGTTCATACAGATAGCGGTGTAGATATTTCCATATTCATCCAGATGGCTGTGTAGATATATCCATGTTCATACAGAAGGCGGTGAAGATATTTCCATGTTCATACAGATAGCGGTGTAGATATTTCCATGTTTATACCGATATCGGTGTAGATATTTCCATGTTTATACAGATAGCGGAGTAGATATCTCCATCTTAATACAGATGGCGGTGTAGATATTTTTATGATCTTACAGATGGCGGTGCAGATATTTCCATGTTCATACAGATGGCGGTGTAGATATTTCCATGTTTATAGAGGTAGCAGTGTAGTTATTTCCATGTGTAAAGAGATAGCTGTATAGATATTTCCATGTATATGCAGATAGCTTTGTAGATATTTCCATTTTCATGCAGAAAGCGGTGTAGATATTTCCATGTTCAAACAGATAGTGGTGTAGATATTTCCATGTTCATAATGATAGCAGAGTAGATATTTCCATGTTTAAACAGATAGTGGTGAAGATGTATACATGTTTACAGAGATAGTGGTGTAGATATTTCCATGCTCATACATATAGCGGTGTAGATATTTCCGTGTTCATCCAGATGGCTGTGTAGATATATCCATGTTCATACAGATGGCGGTGAAGATATTTCCATGTTCATACAGATAGCGGTGTAGATATTTCCATGTTCATACAGATAGCGGTGTAGATATTTCCATGTTCATACAGACAGCGGTGCTGATATTTCCATGTTCATCCAGATGGCTGTGTAGATATATCTATGTTCATACAGATGGTGGTGAAGATATTTCCATGTTCATACAGATATCGGTGTAGATATTTCCATGTTCATACAGATAGCAGTGTAGGTATTTCCATGTTCATACAGATAGCGGTGCTGATATTTCCATGTTTATACAGGTAGCGGTGTAGATATTTCCATGTTCATACAGATAGCGGTGTAGATATTTCCATGTTTATACAGATGGCGGTGTAGATATTTCCATGTTTATACAGATAGCGGTGTGGATATCTCCATCTTAATACAGATGGTGGTGTAGATATTTATATGTTCATGCAGATAGCGGTGCAGATATTTCCATGTTCATACAGATGGCGGTGTAGATATTTCTACGTTTATAGAGATAGCGGTGTATTTATTTCCATGTGTAAAGAAATAGCTTTGTAGATATTTCCATGTATATGCAGATAGCTCTGTAGATATTTCCATTTTCATGCAGATAGCGGTGTAGATATTTACATGTTCATACAGATAGCGGTGGAGATATTTCCATGTTTATACAGATAGCGGTGAAGGTGTATGCATGTTTACACAGATAGCGGTGTAGATATTTCCATGTTCATTCAGGTAGCGGTGTAGATATTTCCATGTTCATCCAGATGGCTTTGTAGATATATCCATGTTCATACAGATGGCGGTGAAGATATTTCCATGTTCATACAGATAGCGGTGTAGATCTTTCCATGTTCATACAGATAGCGGTGTAGATATTTCCATGTTCATACAGATAGAGGTGTAGCTATTTCCATGTTCATACAGGTTGCGGCGTAGATATTTCCATGTTCATCCGGATGGCTGTGTAGATATATCCATGTTCATACAGATGGCGGTGAAGATATTTCCATGTTCATACAGATAGCAGTGTAGATATTTCCATGTTCATACAGATAGTGGTGTAGATATTTCCATGTTCATACAGATAGCGGTGTATCTATTTCCATGTTCATACATATAGCGGTGTAGATATTTCCATGTTCCTCCAGATGGCTGTGTAGATATTTCCATGTTCATACAGATTGCGGTGCTGATATTTCCATGTTTATACAGGTAGCGGTGTAGATATTTCCATGTTTATACAGATAGCGGTTTAGATATTTCCATGTTTATACAGATAGCGGTGTAGATATTTCCATATTTATACAGATAGCGGTGTAGATATCTCCATCTTAATACAGATGGCAGTGTAGATATTTATATGTTCATACAGATGGCGGTGAAGATATCTCCATGTTCATACAGATGGCGGTGTAGATATTTCCATGTTAATAGAGATAGTGGTGTAGTTATTTCCATGTGTAAAGAAATAGCTTTGTAGATATTTCCATGTATATGCAGATAGCTGTGTAGATATTTCCATTTTCATGCAGATAGCGGAGTAGATATTTCCATGTTCAAACAGATAGCGGTGTAGATATTTCCATGTTCATACAGATAGCGGTGTAGATATTTCCATGTTTATACAGATAGCGGTGAAGATGTATGCATGTTTACACAGATAGTGGTGTAGATAATTCCATGTTCATACAGATAGCGGTGTAGATATTTCCATGTTCATTCAGATGGCTATGTAGATATATCCATGTTCATACAGATGGCGGTGAAGATATTTCCATGTTCATACAGATAGCGGTGTAGATATTTCCATGTTCATACAGATAGCTGTGTAGATATTTCCATGTTGATTCAGACAGCGGTATAGATATTTCCATGTTCAAACAGATAGTGGTGTAGATATTTCCATGTTCATACAGATAGCGGTGTAGCTATTAACATGTTCATCCAGATGGCTGTGTAGTTATATCCATGTTCATACAGATGGCGGTGAAGATATTTCCATGATCATACTGATAGCGGTGTAGATATTTCCATGTTCATACAGATAGCGGTGTAGACATTTCCATGTTCATACAGATAGCGGTGTAGCTATTTCCATGTTCATACAGATAGCGGTGTAGATATTTCCATGTTCATACAGATAGCAGTGTAGATATTTCCATGTTTAAACAGATAGTGGTGAAGATGTATACATGTTTACAGAGATAGCGGTGTAGATATTTCCATGCTCATACAGATAGCGGTGTAGATATTTCCGTGTTCATCCAGATGGCTGTGTAGATATATCCATGTTCATACAGATGGCGGTGAAGATATTTCCATGTTCATACAGATAGCGGTGTAGATATTTCCATGTTCATACAGATAGCGGTGTAGATATTTCCATGTTCATACAGACAGCGGTGCTGATATTTCCATGTTCATCCAGATGGCTGTGTAGATATATCTATGTTCATACAGATGGTGGTGAAGATATTTCCATGTTCATACAGATATCGGTGTAGATATTTCCATGTTCATACAGATAGCAGTGTAGGTATTTCCATGTTCATACAGATAGCGGTGCTGATATTTCCATGTTTATACAGGTAGCGGTGTAGATATTTCCATGTTCATACAGATAGCGGTGTAGATATTTCCATGTTTATACAGATGGCGGTGTAGATATTTCCATGTTTATACAGATAGCGGTGTGGATATCTCCATCTTAATACAGATGGTGGTGTAGATATTTATATGTTCATGCAGATAGCGGTGCAGATATTTCCATGTTCATACAGATGGCGGTGTAGATATTTCTACGTTTATAGAGATAGCGGTGTATTTATTTCCATGTGTAAAGAAATAGCTTTGTAGATATTTCCATGTATATGCAGATAGCTCTGTAGATATTTCCATTTTCATGCAGATAGCGGTGTAGATATTTACATGTTCATACAGATAGCGGTGGAGATATTTCCATGTTTATACAGATAGCGGTGAAGGTGTATGCATGTTTACACAGATAGCGGTGTAGATATTTCCATGTTCATTCAGGTAGCGGTGTAGATATTTCCATGTTCATCCAGATGGCTTTGTAGATATATCCATGTTCATACAGATGGCGGTGAAGATATTTCCATGTTCATACAGATAGCGGTGTAGATCTTTCCATGTTCATACAGATAGCGGTGTAGATATTTCCATGTTCATACAGATAGAGGTGTAGCTATTTCCATGTTCATACAGGTTGCGGCGTAGATATTTCCATGTTCATCCGGATGGCTGTGTAGATATATCCATGTTCATACAGATGGCGGTGAAGATATTTCCATGTTCATACAGATAGCAGTGTAGATATTTCCATGTTCATACAGATAGCGGTGTATCTATTTCCATGTTCATACATATAGCGGTGTAGATATTTCCATGTTCATCCAGATGGCTGTGTAGATATTTCCATGTTCATACAGATTGCGGTGCTGATATTTCCATGTTTATACAGGTAGCGGTGTAGATATTTCCATGTTTATACAGATAGCGGTTTAGATATTTCCATGTTTATACAGATAGCGGTGTAGATATTTCCATATTTATACAGATAGCGGTGTAGATATCTCCATCTTAATACAGATGGCAGTGTAGATATTTATATGTTCATACAGATGGCGGTGAAGATATCTCCATGTTCATACAGATGGCGGTGTAGATATTTCGATGTTAATAGAGATAGCGGTGTAGTTATTTCCATGTGTAAAGAAATAGCTTTGTAGATATTTCCATGTATATGCAGATAGCTGTGTAGATATTTCCATTTTCATGCAGATAGCGGAGTAGATATTTCCATGTTCAAACAGATAGCGGTGTAGATATTTCCATGTTCATACAGATAGCGGTGTAGATATTTCCATGTTTATACAGATAGCGGTGAAGATGTATGCATGTTTACACAGATAGTGGTGTAGATAATTCCATGTTCATACAGATAGCGGTGTAGATATTTCCATGTTCATTCAGATGGCTATGTAGATATATCCATGTTCATACAGATGGCGGTGAAGATATTTCCATGTTCATACAGATAGCGGTGTAGATATTTCCATGTTCATACAGATAGCTGTGTAGATATTTCCATGTTGATTCAGACAGCGGTATAGATATTTCCATGTTCATACAGATAGTGGTGTAGATATTTCCATGTTCATACAGATAGCGGTGTAGCTATTAACATGTTCATCCAGATGGCTGTGTAGTTATATCCATGTTCATACAGATGGCGGTGAAGATATTTCCATGATCATACTGATAGCGGTGTAGCTATTTCCATGTTCATACAGATAGCGGTGTAGATATTTCCATGTTCATCCAGATGGGTGTGTAGATATTTCCATGTTCATACAGATAGCGGTGCTGATATTTCCATGTTTATACAGGTAGCGGTGTAGATATTCCCATGTTTATACAGATAGCGGTGTAGATATTTCCATGTTTATACAGATAGAGGTGAAGATGTATGCATGTTTACACAGTTAGCGTTGCAGATATTTCCATGTTCATACAGATAGCGGTGTAGATATTTCCATGTTCATCCAGATGGCTGTGTAGATATATCCATGTTCATTCAGATGGCGGTGAAGATATTTCCATGTTCATACAGATAGCGGTGTAGATATTTCCAAGTTCATACAGATACCTGTGTAGATATTTCCATGTTCATACAGACAGCGGAGTAGATATTTCCATGTTCATACAGATAGTGGTGTAGATATTTCCATGTTCATACAGATAGCGGTGTATCTATTTCCATGTTTATACAGATAGCGGTGTAGATATTTCCATGTTCATAGAGATAGCGGTGTAGAAATTTCCATGTTCATACAGATAGCGGTGCTGATATTTCCATGTTTATACAGGTAGCGGTGTAGATATTTCCATGTTTATACAGATAGCGGTGTAGATATTTCCATGTTTATACAGATAGCGGTGTAGATATTTTCATGTTTATACAGATAGCGGTGTAGGTATCTCCATCTTAATACAGATGGCGGTGTAGATATTTATATGTTCATACAGATGGCGGTGCCGATATTTCCATGTTCATACAGATGACGGTGTAGATATTTCCATGTTTATGGAGACTGCGGTGTAGATATTTCCATGTGTAAAGAAATAGCTTTGTAAATATTTCCATGTATATGCAGATAGCTGTGTAGATATTTCCATTTTCATGCAGATAGCGGTGTAGATATTTCCATGTTCAAACAGATAGCTGTGTAGATATTTCCATGTACATACAGATAGCGGTGTAGGTATTTTCATGTTTATACAGATAGCGGTGAAGATGTATGCATGTTAACACAGATAGCTGTGTAGATATTTCCAAGTTCATACAGATAGCGGTGTAGATATTTCCATGTTCATCCAGATGGCTGTGTAGATATATCCATGTTCATACAGATGGCGGTGAAGATATTTCCATGTTCATGCAGACAGCGGTGTAGATATTTCCATGTTCATACAGATAGCGGTGTAGACATTTCCATGTTCATGCTGATAGCGGTGTAGCTATTTCCATGTTCATACAGATAGCGGTGTAGATATTTCCATGTTCATCCAGATGGCTGTGTAGATATATCCATGTTCATACAGATGGCGGTGAAGATATTTCCATGTTCATACAGACGGCGGTGTAGATATTTCCATGTTCATACAGATAGCACTGTAGATATTTCCATGTTCATACAGACAGCGGTGCTGTTATTTCCATGTTCATCCAGATGGCTGTGTAGATATATCCATGTTCATACAGATGGCGGTGAAGATATTTCCATGTTCATACAGATATCGGTGTAGATATTTCCATGTTCATAGAGATAGCGGTGTAGATATTTCCATGTTCATACAGATAGCGGTGCTGATATTTCCATGTTTATTCAGGGAGCGGTGTTGATATTTCCATGTTTATACAGATAGCGGTGTAGATATTTCCATGTTTATACTGATAGCTGTGTAGATATTTTCATGTTTATACAGATAGCGGTGTAGATATTTCCATCTTAATACAGATGGCGGTGTAGATATTTATATGTCCATACAGATGGCGGTGCAGATATTTCCATGTTCATTCAGATGGCGGTGTAGATATTTCCATGTTTATAGAGATTGCGGTGTAGATATTTCCATGTGTAAAGAAATAGCTTTGTAGATATTTCCATGTACATGCAGAGAGCTGTGTAGATATTTCCATTTTCATGCAGATAGCGGTGTAGATATTTCCATGTTCAAACAGATAGCTGTGTAGATATTTCCATGTTCATACAGATAGCGGTGTAGATATTTCCATGTTTATACAGATAGCGGTGAAGATGTATGCATGTTAACACAGATAGCGGTGTAGATATTTCCATGTTCATACAGATAGCGGTGTAGATATTTCCATATTCATCCAGATGGCTGTGTAGGTATATCCATGTTCATGCAGATGGCGGTGAAGTTATTTCTATGTTCATACCGATAGCGGTGTAGATATTTCCATGTTCATACAGATAGCGGTGTAGATATTTCCATGTTCATACAGATAGCGGTGTAGCTATTTCCATGTTCATACAGATAGCGGTGTAGATATTTCCATGTTCATCCAGATGGCTGTGTAGATATGTCCATGTTCATACAGATGGCGGTGAAGATATTTCCATGTTCATACAGATAGCGGTGTAGATATTTCCATGTTTATAAAGATAGCGGTGTAGATATCTCCATCTTAATACAGATGGCGGTGTAGATAATTATAAGATCATACAGATGGCGGTGCAGATATTTCCATGTTCATACAGATGGCGGTGTAGATATTTCCATGTTTATAGAAATAGCGGTGTAGTTATTTCCATGTGTAAAGAGATAGCTGTATAGGTATTTCCATGTATATGCAGATAGCTTTGTAGATATTTCCATTTTCATGCAGATAGCGGTGTAGATATTTCCATGTTCAAACAGATAGCGGTGTAGATATTTCCATGTTCATACAGGTAGCAGTGTACATATTTCCATGTTTAAACAGATAGTGGTGAAGTTGTATACATGTTTACACAGATAGCGGTGTAGATATTTCCATGCTCATACAGATAGCAGTGTAGATATTTCCGTGTTCATCCAGATGGCTGTGTAGATATATCCATGTTCATACAGATGGCGGTGAAGATATTTCCATGTTCATACAGATAGCGGTGTAGATATTTCCATGTTCATACAGATAGCGGTGTAGATATTTCCATGTTCATACAGACAGCGGTGCTGATATTTCCATGTTCATCCAGATGGCTGTGTAGATATATCTATGTTCAAACAGATGGTGGTGAAGATATTTCCATGTTCATACAGATATCGGTGTAGATATTTCCATGTTCATACAGATAGCAGTGTAGGTATTTCCATGTTAATACAGATAGCGGTGCTGATATTTCCATGTTTATACAGGTAGCGGTTTGGATATTTCCATGTTTATACAAATAGCGGTGTAGATATTTCCATGTTTATACAGATAGCGGTGTAGATATTTCCATGTTTATACAGATAGTGGTGTAGATATTTCCATGTTTATAGAGATAGCGGTGTAGTTATTTCCATGTGTAAAGAGATAGCTTTGTAGATATTTCCATGTATATGCAGATAGCTGTGTAGATATTTCTATTTTCATGCAGATAGCGGTGTAGATATTTCCATGTTCATACAGATAGCGGTGTAGATATTTCCATGTTCATCCAGATGGCTGTGTAGATATGTCCATGTTCATACAGATGGCGGTGAAGTTATTTCCATGTTCGTACAGTTGGCGGTGTAGATATTTCCATGTTCATACAGATAGCAGTGTAGATATTTCCATGTTCATACAGACAGCGGTGCTGTTACATCCATGTTCATCCAGATGGCTGTGTAGATATATCCATGTTCATACAGATGGTGGTGAAGATATTTCCATGTTCTTACAGATATCGGTGTAGATATTTCCATGTTTATTCAGGTAGCCGTGTTGATATTTCCATGTTTATACAGATAGCGGTGTAGATATTTCCATGTTTATACAGATAGCGGTGTAGATATTTTCATGTTTATACAGATAGCGGTGTAGATATGCCCATCTTAATACAGATGGCGGTGCAGATATTTCCATGTTCATTCAGATGGCGGTGTAGATATTTCCATGTTTATAGAGATTGTGGTGAAGATATTTCCATGTGTAAAGAAATAGCTTTGTAGATATTTCCATGTAGATGCAGAGTGCTGTGTAGATATTTCCATTTTCATGCAGATAGCGGTGTAGATATTTCCATGTTCAAACAGATAGCTGTGTAGACATTTCCATGTTCATACAGATAGCGGTGTAGATATTTCCATGTTTATACAGATAGCGGTGAAGATGTATGCATGTTAACACAGATAGCGGTGTAGATATTTCCATGTTCATACAGATAGCGGTGTAGATATTTCCATATTCATCCAGATGGCTGTGTAGATATATACATGTTCATACAGATGGCGGTGAAGATATTTCCATGTTCATACAGATAGCGGTGTAGATATTTCCATTTTCATACAGATAGCGGTGTAGATATTTCCATGTTCATACAGATAGCGGTGTAGCTATTTCCATGTTCATACAGATAGCGGTGTAGATATTTCCATGTTCATCCAGATGGGTGTGTAGATAAATTCATGTTCATACAGATGGCGGTGAAGATATTTCCATGTTTATACAGATATCGGTGTAGATATTTCCATGTTTATACAGATAGCGGAGTAGGTGTCTCCATCTTAATACAGATGGCGGTGTAGATATTTATATTTTCATACAGATGGCGGTGCAGATATTTCCATGTTCATACAGATGGCGGTGTAGATATTTCCATGTTTATAGAGACTGCGGTGTAGATATTTCCATGTGTAAAGAAATAGCTTTGTAAATATTTCCATGTATATGCAGATATTTGTGTAGATATTTCCATTTTCATGCAGATAGCCGTGTAGATATTTCCATGTTCAAACAGATAGCTGTGTAGATATTTCCATGTTCATACAGATAGTGGTGTAGATATTTCCATGTTTATACAGATAGCGGTGAAGGTGTATGCATGTTAACACAGACAGCGGTGTAGATATTTCCAAGTTCATAGAGATAGCGGTGTAGATATTTCCATGTTCATCCAGATGGCTGTGTAGATATATCCATGTTCATACAGATGGCGGTGAAGATATTTCCATGTTCATGCAGATAGCGGTGTAGATATTTCCATGTTCATACAGATAGCGGTGTAGACATTTCCATGTTCATACTAATAGCGGTGTAGCTATTTCCATGTTCATACAGATAGCGGTGTAGATATTTCCATGTTCATCCAGATGGCTGTGTAGATATGTCCATGTTCATACAGATGGCGGTGAAGTTATTTCCATGTTCATACAGATGGCGGTGTAGATATTTCCATGTTCATACAGATAGCAGTGTAGATATTTCCATGTTCATACAGACAGCGGTGCTGTTACTTCCATGTTCATCCAGATGGCTGTGGAGATATATCCATGTTCATACAGATGGCGGTGAAGATATTTCCATGTTCATACAGATATCGGTGTAGATATTTCCATGTTTATTCAGGTAGCTGTGTTGATATTTCCATGTTTATACAGATAGCGGTGTAGATATTTTCATGTTTATACAGATAGCGGTGTAGATATCTCCATCTTAATACAGATGGCGGTGTAGATATTTATATGCTCATACAGATGGTGGTGCAGATATTTCCATGTTCATTCAGATGGCGGTGTAGATATTTCCATGTTTATAGAGATTGCGGTGAAGATATTTCCATGTGTAAAGAAATAGCTCTGTAGATATTTCCATGTAGATGCAGAGTGCTGTGTAGATATTTCCATTTTTATGCAGATAGCGGTGTAGATATTTCCATGTTCAAACAGATAGCTGTGTAGACATTTCCATGTTCATACAGATAGCGGTGTAGATATTTCCATGTTTATACAGATAGCGGTTAAGATGTATGCATGTTAACACAGATAGCGGTGTAGATATTTCCATGTTCATACAGATAGCGGTGTAGCTATTTCCATGTTCATACAGATTGCGGTGTAGATATTTCCATGTTCATCCAGATGGGTGTGTAGATAAATTCATGTTCATACAGATGGCGGTGAAGATATTTCCATGTTCATACAGATAGCGGTGTAGATATTTCCATGTTTATACAGATATCGGTGTAGATATTTCCATGTTTATACAGGTAGCGGAGTAGATATCTCCATCTTAATACAGATGGCGGTGTAGATATTTATACGATCATACAGATGGCGGTGCAGATATTTCCATGTTCATACAGATGGCAGTGTAGATATTTCCATGTTTATAGAGATAGCGGTGTAGTTATTTCCATGTGTAAAGAGATAGCTGTATAGATATTTCCATGTATATGCAGATAGCTTTGTAGATATTTCCATTTTCATGCAGATAGCGGTGTAGATATTTCCATGTTCAAACAGATAGCGGTGTAGATATTTCCATGTTCATACAGATAGCAGTGTAGATATTTCCATGTTTAAACAGATAGTGGTGAAGATGTATACATGTTTACACAGATAGCGGTGTAGATATTTCCATGCTCATACAGATAGCGGTGTAGATATTTCCGTGTTCATCCAGATGGCTGTGTAGATATATCCATGTTCATACAGATGGCGGTGAAGATATTTCCATGTTCATACAGATAGCGGTGTAGATATTTCCATGTTCATACAGATAGCGGTGTAGATATTTCCATGTTCATACTGACAGCAGTGCTGATATTTCCATGTTCATCCAAATGGCTGTGTAGATATATCTATGTTCATACAGATGGTGGTGAAGATATTTCCATGTTCATACAGATATCGGTGTAGATATTTCCATGTTCATACAGATAGCAGTGTAGGTATTTCCATGTTCATACAGATAGCGGTGCTGATATTTCCATGTTTATACAGGTAGCGGTGTAGATATTTCCATTTTTATACAGATAGTAGTGTAGATATTTCCATGTTTATACAGATAGCGGTGTAGATATTTCCATGTTTATACAGATAGCGGTGTAGATATCTCCATCTTAATAGAGATGGCGGTGTAGATATTTATATGTTCATACAGATGGCGGTGCAGATATTTCCATGTTCATACAGATGGCGGTGTAGATATTTCTATGTTTATAGAGATAGCGGTGTAGTTATTTCCATGTGTAAAGAAATAGCTTTGTAGATATTTCCATGTATATGCAGATAGCTCTGTAGATATTTCCATTTTCATGCAGATAGCGGTGTAGATATTTCCATGTTCGAACAGATAGCGGTGTAGATATTTCCATGCTCATACAGATAGCGGTGTAGATATTTCCATGTTTATACAGATAGCGGTGAAGATGTATGCATGTTAACACAGATAGCGGTGAATATATTTCAATGTTCATGCAGATAGCGGTGTAGATATTTCCATGTTCATACAGATAGCGGTGTAGATATTTCCATGTTCATACAGATAGCGGTGTAGCTATTTCCATGTTCATACAGATAGCGGTGTAGATATTTCCATGTTCATCCAGATGGCTGTGTAGATATTTCCATGTTCATACAGATGGCGGTGAAGATATTTCCATGTTCATACAGATAGCGGTGTAGATATTTCCATGTTTATACAGATATCGGTGTAGATATTTCAATGTTTATACAGATAGCGGTGTAGATATCTCCATCTTAATACAGATGGCGGTGTAGATAATTATAAGATCATACAGATGGCGGTGCAGATATTTCCATGTTCATACAGATGGCGGTGTAGATATTTCCATGTTTATTGAGATAGCGGTGTAGTTATTTCCATGTGTAAAGAGATAGCTGTATAGGTATTTCCATGTATATGCATATAGCTTTGTAGATATTTCCATTTTCATGCAGATACCGGTGTAGATATTTCCATGTTCAAACAGATAGCGGTGTAGAAATTTCCATGTTCATACAGATAGCAGTGTAGGTATTTCCATGTTAATACAGATAGCGGTGCTGATATTTCCATGTTTATACAGGTAGCGGTGTAGATATTTCCATGTTTATACAAATAGCGGTGTAGATATTTCCATGTTTATACAGATAGCGGTGTAGATATTTCCATGTTTATACAGATAGTGGTGTAGATATTTCCATGTTTACAGAGATAGCGGTGTAGTTATTTCCATGTGTAAAGAGATAGCTTTGTAGATATTTCCATGTATATGCAGATAGCTGTGTAGATATTTCTATTTTCATGCAGATAGCGGTGTAGATATTTCCATGTTCATACAGATAGCGGTGTAGATATTTCCATGTTCATACAGATAGCGGTGCTTATATGTCCATGTTTATACAGGTAGCGGTGTAGATATTTCCATGTTTATAGAGATAGTGGTGTAGATATTTCCATGTTTATACAGATAGCGGTGTAGATATTTCCATGTTTATACAGATAGCGGTGTAGATATCTCCATCTTAATACAGATGGCGGTGTAGATATTTATATGTTCATACAGATGGCGGTGCAGATATTTCCATGTTCATACAGATGGTGGTGTAGATATTTCCATGTTTATAGAGATAGCGGTGTAGTTATTTCCATGTGTAAAGAAATAGCTTTGTATATATTTCCGTGTATATGCAGATAGCTGGGTAAATATTTCCATTTTCATGCAGATAGCGGTGTAGATATTTCCATGTTCAAACAGTTAGCGGTGTAGATATTTCCATGTTCATACAGATAGCGGTGTAGATATTTCCATGTTTATACAGATAGAGGTGAAGATGTATGCATGTTTGCACAGATAGTGGTGTAGATATTTCCATGTTCATACAGATAGCGGTGTAAATATTTCCATGTTCATACAGATAGTGGTGTAGATATTTCCATGTTCATACAGATAGCGGTTTAGATATTTCCATGTTCATACAGATAGCGGTGTAGATATTTCCATGTTCATCCAGAAGGCTGTGTAGATATTTCCATGTTCATACAGATAGCGGTGCTGATATTTCCATGTTGATACAGGTAGCGGTATAGATATTTCCATGTTCATACAGATAGCGGTGTAGATATTTCCATGTTCATACAGATAGCGGTGAAGCTATTTCCATGTTCATACAGATAGCGGTGTAGATATTTCCATGTTCATACAGACAGCGGTGCTGATATTTCCATGTTCATCCAGATGGCTGTGTAGATATATCTATGTTCATACAGATGGTGGTGAAGATATTTCCATGTTCATACAGATATCGGTGTAGATATTTCCATGTTCATACAGATAGCAGTGTAGGTATTTCAATGTTAATACAGATAGCGGTGCTGATATTTCCATGTTTATACAGGTAGTGGTGTAGATATTTCCATGTTTATACAAATAGCGGTGTAGATATTTCCATGTTTATACAGATAGCGGTGTAGATATTTCCATGTTTATACAGATAGTGGTGTAGATATTTCCATGTTTATAGAGATAGCGGTGTAGTTATTTCCATGTGTAAAGAGATAGCTTTGTAGATATTTCCATGTATATGCAGATAGCTGTGTAGATATTTCTATTTTCATGCAGATAGCGGTGTAGATATTTCCATGTTCATACAGATAGCGGTGTAGATATTTCCATGTTCATACAGATAGCGGTGCTGATATTTCCATGTTCATACAGATGGTGGTGTAGATATTTCCATGTTTATAGAGATAGCGGTGTAGTTATTTCCATGTGTAAAGAAATAGCTTTGTATATATTTCCGTGTATATGCAGATAGCTGGGTAAATATTTCCATTTTCATGCAGATAGCGGTGTAGATATTTCCATGTTCAAACAGTTAGCGGTGTAGATATTTCCATGTTCATACAGATAGCGGTGTAAATATTTCCATGTTCATACAGATAGTGGTGTAGATATTTCCATGTTCATACAGATAGCGGTGTAGATATTTCCATGTTCATACAGATAGCGGTGTAGATATTTCCATGTTCATCCAGAAGGCTGTGTAGATATTTCCATGTTCATACAGATAGCGGTGCTGATATTTCCATGTTGATACAGGTAGCGGTGTAGATATTTCCATGTTCATACAGATAGTGGTGTAGATATTTCCATGTTCATACAGATAGCGGTGTAGATATTTCCATCTTCATACAGATAACGGTGTAGATATTTCCATGTTCATACAGATAGCGGTGTAGATATTTCCATGTTTATACAGATATCGGTGTAGATATTTCCATGTTTATACAGATAGCGGAGTAGATATCTCCATCTTAATACAGATGGCGGTGTAGATATTTATATGATCATACAGATGGCGGTGCAGATATTTCCATGTTCATACAGATGGCGGTGTAGATATTTCCATGTTTATAGAGATAGCGGTGTAGTTATTTCCATGTGTAAAGAGATAGCTGTATAGATATTTCCCTGTATATGCAGATAGCTTTGTAGATATTTCCATTTTCATGCAGATAGCGGTGTAGGTATTTCCATGTTCAAACAGATAGCAGTGCAGATATTTCCATGTTCATACAGATAGCTGTGTAGATATTTCCATGTTTAAACAGATAGTGGTGAAGATGTATACATTTTTACACAGATAGCGGTGCAGATATTTCCATGCTCATACAGATAGCGGTGTAGATACTTCCGTGTTCATCCAGATGGCTGTGTAGATATATCCATGTTCATACAGACGGCGGTGAAGATATTTCCATGTTCATACAAATAGCGGTGTATATATTTCCATGTTCATACAGACAGCGGTGTAGATATTTCCATGTTCATACAGATAGCGGTTTAGCTATTTCCATCTTCATACTGATAGCGGTGTAGATATTTCCATGTTCATAGAGATAGCGGTGTAGATATTACCATGGTCATACAGATAGCGGTGCTGATATTTCCATGTTGATACAGGTAGCGGTGTAGATAATTCCATGTTTATACAGATAGCGGTGTAGATATTTCCATGTTCATACAGATAGCAGTGTAGATATTTCCATGTTTATACAGATAGCGGTGTAGATATTTCCATGTTTATACAGATAGTGGTGTATATATTTCCATGTTTACAGAGATAGCGGTGTAGTTATTTCCATGTGTAAAGAGATAGCTTTGTAGATATTTCCGTGTATATGCAGATAGCTGTGTAAATATTTCCATTTTCATGCAGATAGCGGTGTAGATATTTCCATGTTCAAACAGTTAGCGGTGTAGATATTTCCATGTTCATACAGATAGCGGTGTAGATATTTCCATGTTTATACAGATAGCGGTGAAGATGTATGCATGTTTGCACAGATAGTGGTGTAGATATTTCCATGTTCATACAGATAGTGGTGTAGATATTTCCATGTTCATACAGATAGCGGTGTAGATATTTCCATGTTCATAGAGATAGCGGTGTAGATATTTCCATGTTCATCCAGAAGGCTGTGTAGATATTTCCATGTTCATACAGATAGCGGTGCTGATATTTCCATGTTGATACAGGTAGCGGTGTAGATATTTCCATGTTCATACCGATAGCGGTGTAGATATTTCCATGTTCATACAGATAGCGGTGTAGATATTTCCATGTTCATACAGATAGCGGTGTAGCTATTTCCATGTTCATACAGATAGCGGTGTAGATATTTCCATGTTCATCCAGATGGGTGTGTAGATAAATCCATGTTCATACAGATGGCGGTGAAGATATTTCCATGTTCATACAGATAGCGGTGTAGATATTTCCATGTTTATACAGATATCGGTGTAGATATTTCCATGTTTATACAGATAGCGGAGTAGATATCTCCATCTTAATACAGATGGCGGTGTAGATATTTATATGACCATACAGATGGCGGTGCAGATATTTCCATGTTCATACAGATGGCGGTGTAGATATTTCCATGTTTATAGAGATAGCGGTGTAGTTATTTCCATGTGTAAAGAGATAGCTGTATAGATATTTCCATGTATATGCAGATAGCTTTGTAGATATTTCCATTTTCATGCAGATAGCGGTGTAGATATTTCCATGTTCAAACAGATAGCGGTGTAGATATTTCCATGTTCATACAGATAGCTGTGTAGATATTGCCATGTTCATACAGATAGCGGTGCTGATATTTCCATGTTTATACAGGCAGCGGTGTAGTTATTTCCATGTTTATACAGATAGCGGTGTAGATATTTCCATGTTTATACAGATAGCGGTGTAGATATTTCCATGTTTATACAGATAGCGGTGTAGATATCTCCATCTTAATACAGATGGCGGTGTAGCTATTTATATGTTCATTCAGATG
Organism: Gorilla gorilla gorilla; assembly: GCF_029281585.2. NCBI lineage: Eukaryota > Metazoa > Chordata > Mammalia > Primates > Hominidae > Gorilla > Gorilla gorilla. The sequence continues at coordinate 8,452,942 of NC_073239.2, read as the reverse complement.
GCGGTGCAGATATTTCCATGTTCATACAGATGGTGGTGTAGATATTTCCATGTTTATAGAGATAGCGGTGTAGTTATTTCCATGTGTAAAGAAATAGCTTTTTAGATATTTCCGTGTATATGCAGATAGCTGTGTAAATATTTCCATTTTCATGCAGATAGCGGTGTAGATATTTCCAAGTTCAAACAGTTAGCGGTGTAGATATTTCCATGTTCATACAGATAGCAGTGTAGCTATTTCCATGTTCATACATATAGCGGTGTAGATATTTCCATGTTCATCCAGATGGCTGTGTAGTTATATCCATGTTCATTCAGATGGCGGTGAAGATATTTCCATGATCATACAGATAGCGGTGTAGATATTTCCATGTTCCTACAGATAGCGGTGTAGATATTTCCATGTTCATACAGATAGAGGTGTAGCTATTTCCATGTTCATACAGATAGCGGTGTAGATATTTCCATGTTCATCCAGATGGCTGTGTAGATATTTCCATGTTCATACAGATAGCGGTGCTGATATTTCCATGTTTATACAGGTAGCAGTGTAGATATTTCCATGTTTATACAGATAGCGGTGTAGATATTTCCATGTTCATACAGATAGCGGTGTAGCTATTTCCATGTTCATACATATAGCGGTGTAGATATTTCCATGTTCATCCAGATGGCTGTGTAGTTATATCCATGTTCATTCAGATGGCGGTGAAGATATTTCCATGATCATACAGATAGCGGTGTAGATATTTCCATGTTCCTACAGATAGCGGTGTAGATATTTCCATATTCATACAGATAGCGGTGTAGCTATTTCCATGTTCATAAAGATAGCGGTGTAGATATTTCCATGTTCATCCAGATGGCTGTGTAGATATTTCCATGTTCATACAGATAGCGGTGCTGATATTTCCATGTTTATACAGGTAGCAGTGTAGATATTTCCATGTTTATACAGATAGCGGTGTAGATATTTCCATTTTCATACAGATAGCGGTGTTGCTATTTCCATGTTCATACATATAGCGTTGTAGATATTTCCATGTTCATCCAGATGGCTGTGTAGTTATATCCATGTTCATTCAGATGGCGGTGAAGATATTTCCATGATCATACAGATAGCGGTGTAGATGTTTCCATGTTCCTACAGATAGCGGTGTAGATATTTCCATGTTCATACAGATAGCGGTGTAGCTATTTCCATGTTCATACAGATAGCGGTGTAGATATTTCCATGTTCATCCAGATGGCTGTGTAGATATTTCCATGTTCATACAGACAGCGGTGCTGATATTTCCATGTTTATACAGGTATCAGTGTAGATATTTCCATGTTTATACAGATAGCGGTGTAGATATTTCCATGTTTATACAGATAGCTGTGAAGATGTATGCATGTTTACACAGTTAGCGGTGTAGATATTTCCATGTTCATACAGATAGCAGTGTAGATATTTCCATGTTCATCCAGATGGCTGTGTAGACATATCCATGTTCAGAAAGATGGCGTTGAAGATATTTCCATGTTCATACAGGTAGCGGTGTAGATATTTCCATGTTCATACAGATAGCGGGGTAGATATTTCCATGTTCATACAGATGGCTGTGTAGATATATCCATGTTCATACAGATAGCCGTGTAGATACTGCCATGTTTATACCGATAGCGGTGCTGATACTTCCATGTTTATACAGGTAGCGGTGTACATATTTCCATGTTTATACAGATAGCGGTGAAGATGTATGCATGTTTACACAGATAGCGGTTTAGATATTTCCATGTTCATACAGATGGCGGTGAAGATATTTCCATGTTCATACAGAGAGCGGTGTAGATATTTCCATGTTCATACAGATAGCGGTGTAGATATTTCCATGTTTGTACAGATAGCGGTGTAGATATCTCCATCTTAATACAGATGGCAGTGTAGATATTTATATGTTCATACAGATGGCTGTGCAGATATTTCCATGTTCATACAGACGGCGGTGTAGATATTTCCATGTTCATACAGATAGTGGTGTAGTTATTTCCATGTGTAAAGAGATAGCTGTGTAGATATTTCCATGTATATGCAGATAGCTGTGTAGATATTTCCATTCTCATGCAGATAGCGGTGTAGATATTTCCGTGTTCAAACAGATAGCGGTGTAGATATTTCCATGTTCATACAGATAGCGGTGTAGATATTTCCATGTTTATACATATAGCGGTGATGATATATGCATGTTTACACAGATAGCGTTGTAGATATTTCCATGTTCATCCAGACGGCTGTGTAGACATATCCATGTTCATACAGATGGTGGTGAAGATATTTCCATGTTCATACAGATGGCTGTGTAGATATATCCATGTTCATACAGATGGCGGTGACGATATTTCCATGTTCATACAGACGGTGGTGTAGATATTTCCATGTTCATACAGACAGCGGTGCTGATATTTCCATGTTTATACAGGTAGCGGTGTAGGTATTTCCATGTTTATACAGATAGCGGTGTAGATATTTCCATGTTTATACAGATAGCGGTGTAGATATTTCCATGTTTATACAGATAGCGGTGTAGATATCTCCATCTTAATACAGATGGCGGTGTAGATATTTATATGTTCATACAGTTGGCGGTGCAGATATTTCCATGTTCATACGTATGGCGGTGAAGATATTTCCATGTTCATACAGATAGCGGTGTAGATATTTCCATGTTTATAGAGATAGCAGTGAAGTTATTTCCATGTGTAAAGAGATAGCTTTGTAGATATTTCCATGTATATGCAGATAGCTGTGTAGATATTTCCATTTTCATGCAGATAGCGGTGAAGATGTATACATGTTTACACAGATAGCGGTGTAGATATTTCCATGTTCATACAGATAGCGGTGTAGATATTTCCATGTTCATTCAGATGGCTGTGTAGATATATCTATGTTCTTACAGATGGCGGAGAAGATATTTCCATGTTCATACAGATAGCGGTGTAGATATTTCCATGTTCATACAGATAGCGGTGTAGATATTTCCATGTTCATACAGATAGCGGTGTAGATATTTCCATGTTCATACAGATAGCGGTGTAGATATTTCCATGTTCATCCAGAAGGCTGTGTAGATATATCCATGTTCATACAGATGGCGGTGAAGATATTTCCATGTTCATACAGATAGCGGTGCAGATATTTCCATGTTCATACAGATAGCCATGTAGATATTGCCATGTTTATACCGATAGCGGTGCTGATACTTCCATGTTTATACAGGTAGCGGTGTACATATTTCGATGTTTATACAGATAGCGGTGTAGATATTTCCATGTTCATACAGATAGCAGTGTAGATATTTCCATGTTCAAAGAGATAGCGGTGTAGATATTTACAAGTTCATACAGATAGCAGTGCTGATATTTCCATGTTTATACAGGTAGCGGTGTAGACATTTCCATGTTTATACAGATAGTGGTGTAGATATTTCCATGTTTATACAGATAGCGGTGTAGATATTTCCAAGTTTATACAGATAGCGTTGTAGATAACTCCATCTTAATACAGATGGCGTTGTAGATATTTATATGTTCATTCAGATGGCGGTGCATATATTTCCATGTTCATACAGATGTCGGTGTAGATATTTCCATGTTCATACAGATAGCGGTGTAGTTATTTCCATGTGTAAAGAGATAGCTGTGTAGATATTCCCATGTATATGCAGATAGCTGTGTAGATATTTCCATTTTCAAGCAGATAGCGGTGTATATACTTCCCTGTTCAAACAGATAGCGGTGTAGATATTTCCATGTTCATACAGATAGTGGTGTAGATATTTCCATGATCATACAGATAGCGGTGTAGGTATTTCCATGTTCATACAGATAGCGGTGTGGATATTTCCATGTTCATAGAGATAGCGGTGTAGATATTTCCATGTTTATACAGGTAGCGGTGTAGATATTTCCATGTTTATACAGATAGCAGTGAAGATGTATGCATGTTTACACAGATAGCGGTGTAGATATTTTCATGTTCATCCAGATGGCCGTGTAGATATTTCCATGTTCATACAGATAGCGGTGTAGATATTTCCATGTTCATCCAGATGGCTGTGTAGATATATCCATGTTCATACAGATGGCGGTGAAGATATTTCCATGTTCATACAGATGGCTGTGTAGATATATCCATGTTCATACAGATGGGGGTGACGATATTTCCATGTTCATACAGACGGCGGTGTAGATATTTCCATGTTCATACTGATAGCGGTGGTGATATTTCCATGTTTATACAGGTGGCGGTGTAGATATTTCCATGTTCATACAGATAGCGGTGTAGTTATTTCCATGTGTAAAGAGATAGCTGTGTAGATATTTCCATGTATAAGCAGATAGCTGTGTAGATATTTCCGTTTTCATGCAGATCGCGGTGTATATATTTCCCTGTTCAAACAGTTAGCGGTGTAGATATTTCCATGTTCATAAAGATAGCGGTGTAGATATTTCCATGTTTATACAGATAGCGGTGTAGATATTTCCATGTTCATACAGATAGCCGTGTAGATATTGCAATGTTCATACCGATAGCGGTGCTGATACTTCCATGTTTATACAGGTAGCGGTGTACATATTTCCGTGTTTATACCGATAGCGGTGTAGATATTTCCATGTTCGTACAGATAGCTGTGTAGATATTTCCATGTTCATACAGATAGCGGTGTAGATATTTCCATGTTCATACAGATAACAGTGTAGATATTTCTATGTTCATACAGATAGTGGTGTAGATATTTCCATGTTCGTACAGATGGCGGTGTAGATATTTCCATGTTCATAGAGATGGCGGTGTAGATATTTCCATGTTCATACAGATAGCGGTGTAGATATTTCCATGTTCATACAGTTAGCGGTGTAGATATTTACATGTTCATACAGATAGCGGTGTTGATATTTTCATGTTCATACAGTTAGTGGTGTAGATATTTCCATGTTCATACAGATGGCGGTGCAGATATTTACATGTTCATACAGAGGGCGGTGTAGATATTTCCATGTTCGTACGGATGGCAGTGTAGATATTTCCATGTTCATACAGGTGGCGGTGTAGATATTTCCATGTTTATACAGATAGCAGTGTAGTTATTTCCTTGTTTATAGAGATAGCATTGTAGATATATCCATTGATATACAGATAGCTCTGTAGATATTTGCATGTTCATACAGATAGCGGTGTAGATATTTCCATGTTCATACAGATAGCGGTGTAGATATTTCCATGTTCTTACGGATAGCGGTGTAGTTATTTCCATGTTCATACAGATAACGGTGTAGATATTTCCATGTTCATACAGATAGCGGTGTATATATTTCCATGTTCATACTGTTAGCGGTGAAGATATTTCCATGTTCATACAGATGGCGGTGTAGATATTTACATGTTCATACAGATGGCGGTATAGATATTTCCATGTTCGTACAGATGGCGGTGTAGATATTTCCATGTTCATAGAGATGGCGGTGTAGATATTTCCATGTTTATGCAGATAGCGGTATAGATATTTCCATGTTTATACAGATGTTGGTGTAGCTATTTCCATGTCTATAGAGACGGCGGTCTAGATATTTCCATGTTTTCTGAGTTAGTGGTGTAGTTATTTCCAAGTTTATAGAGACAGCGTTGTAGATATTTCCATGTTTATACAGATAGCGGTGAAGATATTTCCATGTTTATACAGATAGCGTTGTAGATATTTCCACGTTTATACAGATAGCAGTGTAGATATTTCTATGTTTATAGAGATAGTGGTGTAGATAATTTCAATTTTATACAGAGAGCAGTGTAGATATTTCCAAGTTAATACAGATAGCGGTGTAGATATTTCCACGTTTACAGAGATGGCGGTGTAGATATTTCCATGTTCATACAGATGGCAGTGTAGATATTTCCACGTTTATAGGTATTGCGGTGTAGATATTTTCATTTTTACACAGATGGCGGTGTAGATATTTCCATGTTTACACAGATAGCGGTGTAGACATTTCCATGTTTACACAGATAGCGGTGTGGATATTTCCATGTTCATACAAATGTCGGTGTAGATATTTCCGTGTTCATAGAGATGACGGTGTAGATATTTCCATGTTTATACTGGTAGCAGTGTATTTATTACCATGTTTATAGACATAGCAGTGTAGATATTTCCATTGATTCACAGATAGCTGTGTAGATATTTGCATGTTCATAGAGATAGCGGTGCAGATATTTCCATGTTTATTCAGATAGCGGTGTAGATATTTCCATATTCATACAGTTAGCGGTGTAGATATTTCCATGTTCATACAAATGGCGGTGTAGATATTTCCATGTTTATACAGATAGCAGTGTAGAAGTTTCCATGTTTATAGAGATAGCAGTGTAGATATTTCCATTGATATACAGATAGCTGTGTAGATATTTGCATGTTCATACACATAGCGGTGTAGATATTTCCATGTTCATACAGATAGCGGTGTAGATATTTCCATGTTCGTACAGAGAGTGGTGTAGATATTTCCATGTTCATACAGATAGGGGTGTAGATATTTCCATGTTCATACAGATAACGGTGTAGATATTTCCATGTTCATACAGATAGCGGTGTAGATATTTCCATGTTCATACAAATGGCGGTGTAGATATTTCCATGTTCATAGAGATGGCGGTGTAGATATTTCCATGTTTATACAGATAGCAATGTAGTTATTTCCATGTTTATAGAGATAGCAGTGTAGATATTTCCATTGATATACAGATAGCTGTGTAGATATTTGCATGTTCATACAGATAGCGGTGAAGATATTTCCATGTTTATACAGATAGCGGTGTAGATATTTCCATGTTCATACAGATAGCGGTGTAGATATTTCCATGTTCATACAGTTAGCGGTGTAGATATTTCCATTTTCTTACAGATGGCAGTGTAGATATTTACATGTTCATACAGATGGCGGTGTAGATATTGCCATGTTCATACAGATGGCGGTGTAGATATTTCCATGTTCATACAGATGGCGGTGTAGATATTTCCATGTTCATACAGATAGCGGTGTAGATATTTCCATGTTCATACAGTTAGCTCTGTAGATATTTCCATGTTCATACAGATGGCGGTGCAGATATTTACATGTTCATACAGATGGCGGTGTAGATATTTCCATGTTCGTACGGATGGCAGTGTAGATATTTCCATGTTCATACCGGTGGCAGTGTAGATATTTCCATGTTTACACAGATAGCAGTGTAGTTATATCCATGTTTATAGAGATAGCATTGTAGATATATCCATTGATATACAGATAGCTGTGTAGATATTTGCATGTTCATACAGATAGCGGTGTAGATATTTCCATGTTCGTACAGATAGCGGTGTACATATTTCCATGTTCATACTGATAGCGGTGTAGTTATTTCCATGTTCAAACAGATAACGGTGTAGATATTTCCATGTTCATACAGATAGCGGTGTAGATATTTCCATGTTCATACAGTTAGCGGTGAAAATATTTCCATGTTCATACAGATGGCGGTGTAGATACTTACATGTTCATACAGATGGCGGTATAGATATTTCCATGTTCGTACAGATGGCGGTGTAGATATTTCCATGTTCATAGAGATGGCGGTGTAGATATTTCCATGTTTATGCAGATAGCGGTATAGATATTTCCATGTTTATACAGATGGTGGTGTAGATATTTCCATGTTTGTAGAGATGGCGGTCTAGATATTTCCATGTTTACAGAGATAGTGGTGTAGTTATTTCCAAGTTTATAGAGACAGCGTTGTAGATATTTCCATGTTTATACAGATAGCGGTGAAGATATTTCCATGTTTATACAGGTAGCGTTGTAGATATTTCCATGCTTGTACAGATAGCAGTGTAGATATTTCCATGTTTATAGAGATAGTGGTGTAGATAATTTCAATTTTATACAGAGAGCAGTGTAGATATTTCCAAGTTCATACAGATAGCGGTGTAGATATTTCCACGTTTACAGAGATGGCGGTGTAGATATTTCCATGTTCATACAGATGGCAGTGTAGATATTTCCACGTTTATAGGTATTGCGGTGTAGATATTTTCATGTTTACACAGATGGCGGTGTAGATGTTTCCATGTTTACACAGATAGCGTTGTAGACATTTCCATGTTTACACAGATAGCGGTGTGGATATTTCCATGTTCATACAAATGTCGGTGTAGATATTTCCATGTTCATAGAGATGACGGTGTAGATATTTCCATGTTTATACAGGTAGCAGAGTAGTTATTACCATGTTTATAGACATAGCAGTGTAGATATTTCCATTGATATACAGATAGCTGTGAGATATTTGCATGTTCATAGAGATAGCGGTGTAGATATTTCCATGTTTATTCAGATAGAGGTGTAGATATTTCCATATTCATACAGTTAGCAGTGTAGATATTTCCATGTTCATACAAATGGCGGTTTAGTTATTTCCATGTTTATAAAGATAGCAGTGTAGATGTTTCCATGTTTATAGAGATAGCAGTGTAGATATTTCCATTGATATACAGATAGCTGTGTAGATATTTGCATATTCATACACATAGCGGTGTAGATATTTCCATGTTCATACAGATAGCGGTGTGGATATTTCCATGTTCGTACAGAGAGCTGTGTAGATATTTCCATGTTCATACAGATAGCGGTGTAGATATTTCCATGCTCATACAGATGGCGGTGTAGATATTTCCATGTTCATACAGTTAGCGGTGTAGATATTTCCATGTTCATACAAATGGCGGTGTAGATATTTCCATGTTCATAGAGATGGCGGTGTAGATATTTCCATGTTTATGCAGATAGCGGTGTAGATATTTCCATGTTTATACAGATAGCAGTGTAGATATTTCCATGTTTATAGAGAGAGTGGTGTAGATAATTTCAATTTATACCGAGAGCAGTGTAGATATTTCCAAGTTCATACAGATAGCGGTGTAGATATTTCCACGTTTATAGGGATGGCGGTGTAGATATTTCCATGTTCATGCAGAGGGCGGTGTAGATATTTCCATGTTCATACAAATGGCGGTGTAGGTATTACCATGTTCATAGAGATGGCGGTGTAGATATTTCCATGTTCACACAAATGGCGGTGTAGGTATTTCCATGTTCATAGAGATAGCGGTGTAGATATTTCCATGTTTATACAGATAGCAGTGTAGTTATTTCCATGTTCATAGAGATAGCAGTGTAGATATTTCCATTGATAAACAGATAGCTGTGTAGATATTTGCATGTTCATACAGATAGCGGAGTAGATATTTCCATGTTTGTACAGATAGCGGTGTAGATATTTTCGTGTTCATACAGATAGCGGTGTAGTTATTTCCATGTTCATACAGTTAGCGGTGTAGATAATTCCATGTTCATACAGATGGCGGTGTAGATATTTACATGTTCATACAGATGGCGGTGAAGATATTTCCATGTTCATACAGATGTCGGTGTAGATATTTCCATGTTCATACAGATAGCGGTGTAGATATTTCCGTGTTCATACAGTTAGCGGTGTAGATATTTCCAAGTTCATACAGATGGCGGTGTAGATATTTACATGTTCATACAGATGGCGGTGTAGATATTTCCATGTTCGTATGGATGGCAGTGTAGATATTTCCATGTTCATATAGGTGGCGGTGCAGATATTTCCTTGTTTATACAGATAGCAGTGTAGTTATTTCCATGTTTATAGAGATAGCATTGTGGATATTTCCATTGATATACAGATAGCTGTGTAGGTATTTGCATGTTCATACAGATAGCGGTGTAGATATTTCCATGTTCATACAGATAGCGGTGTAGATATTTCCATGTTCATACTGTTAGCGGTGAAGATATTTCCATGTTCATACAGATGGCGGTGTAGATATTTACATGTTCATACAGATGGCGGTATAGATATTTCCATGTTCGTACAGATGGCGGTGTAGATATTTCCATGTTCATAGAGATGGTGGTGTAGATATTTCCATGTTTATGCAGATAGCGGTATAGATATTTCCATGTTTATATAGATGGTTGTGTAGCTATTTCCATGTTTATAGAGACGGCGGTCTAGATATTTCCATGTTTACAGAGATAGTGGTGTAGTTATTTCCAAGTTTATAGAGACAGCGTTTTAGATATTTCCATGTTTATACAGATAGCGGTGAAGATATTTCCATGTTTATACAGATAGCGTTGTAGATATTTCCATGTTTATACAGATAGCAGTGTAGATATTTCCATGTTTATAGAGATAGTGGTGTAGATAATTTCAATTTTATACAGAGAGCAGTGTAGATATTTCCAAGTTAATACAGATAGCGGTGTAGATATTTCCACGTTTACAGAGATGGCGGTGTAGATATTTCCATGTTCATACAGATGGCAGTGTAGATATTTCCACGTTTATAGGTATTGCGGTGTGGATATTTTCATGTTTACACAGATGGCGGTGTAGATATTTCCATGTTTACACAGATAGCGGTGTAGACATTTCCATGTTTACACAGATAGCGGTGTGGATATTTCCATGTTCATGCAAATGTCGGTGTAGATATTTCCGTGTTCATAGAGATGACGGTGTAGATATTTCCATGTTTATACTGGTAGCAGTGTATTTATTACCATGTTTATAGACATAGCAGTGTAGATATTTCCATTGATTCACAGATAGCTGTGTAGATATTTGCATGTTCATAGAGATAGCGTTGCAGATATTTCCATGTTTATTCAGATAACGGAGTAGATATTTCCATATTCATACAGTTAGCGGTGTAGATATTTCCATGTTCATACAAATGGCGGTGTAGATATTTCCATGTTTATACAGATAGCAGTGTAGAAGTTTCCATGTTTATAGAGATAGCAGTGTAGATATTTCCATTAATATACAGATAGCTGTGTAGATATTTGCATGTTCATACACATAGCGGTGTAGATATTTCCATGTTCATACAGATAGCGGTGTAGATATTTCCATGTTCGTACAGAGAGTGGTGTAGATATTTCCATGTTCATACAGATAGCGGTGTAGATATTTCCATGTTCATACAGATAACGGTGTAGTTATTTCCATGTTCATACAGATAGCGGTGTAGTTATTTCCATGTTCATACAGTTAGCGCTGTAGATATTTCCATTTTCATACAGATGGCGGTGCAGATATTTACATGTTAATACAGATGGCGGTGTAGATATTTCCATTTTCGTATGGATGGCAGTGTAGATATTTCCATGTTCATACAGGTGGCAGTGTAGATATTTCCATGTTTATACAGATAGCACTGTAGTTATTTCCATGTTTATAGAGATAGCATTGTAGATATATCCATTGATATACAGATAGCTGTGTAGGTATTTGCATGTTCATACAGATAGCGGTGTAGATATTTCCATGTTCATACAGATAGCGGTGTAGATATTTCCATGTTCATACTGTTAGCGGTGAAGATATTTCCATGTTCATACAGATGGCGGTGTAGATATTTCCATGTTCATACAGATGGCGGTATAGATATTTCCATGTTCGTACAGATGGCGGTGTAGATATTTCCATGTTCATAGAGATGGCGGTGTAGATATTTCCATGTTTATGCAGATAGCGGTATAGATATTTCCATGTTTATACAGATGGTGGTGTAGCTATTTCCATGTTTATAGAGACGGCGGTCTAGATATTTCCATGTTTACAGAGATAGTGGTGTAGTTATTTCCAAGTTTATAGAGACAGCGTTGTAGATATTTCCATGTTTATACAGATAGCGGTGAAGATATTTCCATGTTTATACAGATAGCGTTGTAGATATTTCCATGTTTATACAGATAGCAGTGTAGATATTTCCATGTTTATAGAGATAGTGGTGTAGATAATTTCAATTTTATACAGAGAGCAGTGTAGATATTTCCAAGTTAATACAGATAGCGGTGTAGATATTTCCACGTTTACAGAGATGGCGGTGTAGATATTCCCATGTTCATACAAATGGCGGTGTAGATATTTCCATGTTTATACTGATACCAGTGTAGAAGTTTCCATGTTTTTAGAGATAGCAGTGTAGATATTTCCATTGATATACAGATAGCTGTGTAGGTATTTGCATGTTCATACACATAGTGGTGTAGATATTTCCATGTTCATACAGATAGCGGTGTAGATATTTCCATGTTCGTACAGAGAGTGGTGTAGATATTTCCATGTTCATACAGATAGCGGTGTAGATATTTCCATCTTCATACAGATAACGGTGTAGATATTTCCATGTTCATACAGATAGTGGTGTAGATATTTCCATGTTCATACAGTTAGCGGTGTAGATATTTCCATGTTCATACAAATGGCGGTGTAGATATTTCCATGTTCACAGAGATGGCGGTGTAGATATTTCCATGTTTATACAGATAGCAGTGTAGTTATTTCCATGTTTATAGAGATAGCAGTGTAGATATTTCCATTGATATACAGATAGCTGTGTAGATATTTGCATGTTCATACAGATAGCGGTGTAGATATTTCCATGTTTATACAGATAGCGGTGTAGATATTTCCATGTTCATACAGATAACGGTGTAGATATTTCCATGTTCATACAGTTAGCGGTGTAGATATTTCCATGTTCTTACAGATGGCAGTGTAGATATTTACATGTTCATACAGATGGCGGTGTAGATATTTCCATGTTCATACAGATGGCGGTGTAGATATTTCCATGTTCATACAGATGGCGGTCTAGATATTTCCATGTTCATACAGATATCGGTGTAGATATTTCCATGTTCATACAGTTAGCGCTGTAGATATTTCCATGTTCATACAGATGGCGGTGCAGGTATTTACATGTTCATACAGATGGCGGTGTAGATATTTCCATGTTCGTACGGATGGCAGTGTAGATATTTCCATGTTCATACAGGTGGCAGTGTAGATATTTCCATGTTTATACAGATAGCAGTGTAGTTATTTCCATGTTTATAGAGATAGCATTGTAGATATATCCATTGATATACAGATAGCTGTGTAGATATTTGCATGTTCATACAGATATCGGTGTAGATATTTCCATGTTCGTACAGATAGCGGTGTAGATATTTCCATGTTCATACTGATAGCGGTGTAGTTATTTCCATGTTCATACAGATAACGGTGTAGATATTTCCATGTTCATACAGATAGCGGTGTAGATATTTCCATGTTCATACAGTTAGCGGTGAAAATATTTCCATGTTCATACAGATGGCGGTGTAGATACTTACATGTTCATACAGATGGCGGTATAGATATTTCCATGTTCGTACAGATGGCGGTGTAGATATTTCCATGTTTATAGAGATGGCGGTGTAGATATTTCCATGTTTATGCAGATAGCGGTATAGATATTTCCATGTTTATACAGATGGTGGTGTAGATATTTCCATGTTTGTAGAGATGGCGGTCTAGATATTTCCATGTTTACAGAGATAGTGGTGTAGTTATTTCCAAGTTTATAGAGACAGCGTTGTAGATATTTCCATGTTTATACAGATAGCGGTGAAGATATTTCCATGTTTATACAGATAGTGTTGTAGATATTTCCATGTTTGTACAGATAGCAGTGTAGATATTTCCATGTTTATAGAGATAGTGGTGTAGATAATTTCAATTTTATACAGAGAGCAGTGTAGATATTTCCAAGTTCATACAGATAGCAGTGTAGATATTTCCACGTTTACAGAGATGGCGGTGTAGATATTTCCATGTTCATACAGATGGCATTGTAGATATTTCCACGTTTATAGGTATTGCGGTGTAGATATTTTCATGTTTACACAGATGGCGGTGTAGATATTTCCATGTTTACACAGATAGCGGTGTAGACATTTCCATGTTTACAAAGATAGCGGTGTGGATATTTCCATGTTCATACAAATGTCGGTGTAGATATTTCCATGTTCATAGAGATGACGGTCTAGATATTTCCATGTTTATACAGGTAGTGTAGTTATTACCATGTTTATAGACATAGCAGTGTAGATATTTCCAATGACATACAGATAGCTGTGAGATATTTGCATGTTCATAGAGATAGCGGTGTAGATATTTCCATGTTTATTCAGATAGCGGTGTAGATATTTCCATATTCATACAGTTAGCAGTGTAGATATTTCCATGTTCATACAAATGGAGGTTTAGTTATTTCCATGTTTATACAGATAGCAGTGTAGATGTTTCCATGTTTATAGAGATAGCAGTGTAAATATTTCCATTGATATACAGATAGCTGTGTAGATATTTGCATGTTCATACACATAGCGGTGTAGATATTTCCATGTTCATACAGATAGCGGTGTGGATATTTCCATGTTCGTACAGAGAGCGGTGTAGATATTTCCATGTTCATACAGATAGCGGTGTGGATATTTCCATGTTCATACAGATGGCGGTGTAGATATTTCCATGTTCATACAGTTAGCGGTGTAGATATTTCCATGTTCATACAAATGGCGGTGTAGATATTTCCATGTTCATAGAGATGGCGGTGTAGATATTTCCATGTTTATGCAGATAGCTGTACAGATATTTCCATGTTTATACAGACGGTGGTGTAGATATTTCCATGTTTATAGAGATGGCGGTCTAGATATTTCCATGTTTACAGAGATAGTGGTGTAGTTATTTCCAAGTTTATAGAGACAGCGTTGTAGATATTTCCATGTTTATACAGATAGCGGTGAAGATATTTCCATGTTTATACAGATAGCGGTGTAGATATTTCCATGTTTATACAGATAGCAGTGTAGATATTTCCATGTTTATAGAGAGAGTGGTGTAGATAATTTCAATTTATACCGAGAGCAGTGTAGGTATTTCCAAGTTCATACAGATAGCGGTGTAGATATTTCCACGTTTATAGGGATGGCGGTGTAGATATTTCCATGTTCATGCAGAGGGCGGTGTAGATATTTCCATGTTCATACAAATGGCGGTGTAGGTATTTCCATGTTCATAGAGATGGCGGTGTAGATATTTCCATGTTCACACAAATGGCGGTGTAGGTATTTCCATGTTCATAGAGATAGCAGTGTAGATATTTCCATGTTTATACAGATAGCAGTGTAGTTATTTCCATGTTCATAGAGATAGCAGTGTAGATATTTCCATTGATAAACAGATAGCTGTGTAGATATTTGCATGTTCATACAGATAGCGGAGTAGATATTTCCATGTTTGTACAGATAGCGGTGTAGATATTTCCATGTTCATACAGATAGCGGTGTAGTTATTTCCATGTTCATACAGTTAGCGGTGTAGATAATTCCATGTTCATACAGATGGCGGTGTAGATATTTACATGTTCATACAGATGGCGGTGTAGATATTTCCATGTTCATACAGATGGCGGTGTAGATATTTCCATGTTCATACAGATAGCGGTGTAGATATTTCCGTGTTCATACAGTTAGCGGTGTAGATATTTCCAAGTTCATACAGATGGCGGTGTAGATATTTACATGTTCATACAGATGGCGGTGTAGATATTTCCATGTTCGTACGGATGGCAGTGTAGATATTTCCATGTTCATATAGGTGGCGGTGCAGATATTTCCATGTTTATACAGATAGCAGTGTAGTTATTTCCATGTTTATAGAGATAGCATTGTGGATATTTCCATTGATATACAGATAGCTGTGTAGGTATTTGCATGTTCATACAGATAGCGGTGTAGATATTTCCATGTTCATACAGATAGCGGTGTAGATATTTCCATGTTCATACAGATGGCGGTGCAGATATTTCCATGTTCATACAGATGGCGGTGTAGATATTTACATGTTCATACAGATGGCGGTATAGATATTTCCATGTTCGTACAGATGGCGGTGTAGATATTTCCATGTTCATAGAGATGGTGGTGTAGATATTTCCATGTTTATGCAGATAGCGGTATAGATATTTCCATGTTTATATAGATGGTGGTGTAGCTATTTCCATGTTTATAGAGACGGCGGTCTAGATATTTCCATGTTTACAGAGATAGTGGTGTAGTTATTTCCAAGTTTATAGAGACAGCGTTGTAGATATTTCCATGTTTATACAGATAGCGGTGAAGATATTTCCATGTTTATACAGATAGCGTTGTAGATATTTCCATGTTTATACAGATAGCAGTGTAGATATTTCCATGTTTATAGAGATAGTGGTGTAGATAATTTCAATTTTATACAGAGAGCAGTGTAGATATTTCCAAGTTAATACAGATAGCGGTGTAGATATTTCCACGTTTACAGAGATGGCGGTGTAGATATTTCCATGTTCATACAGATGGCAGTGTAGATATTTCCACGTTTATAGGTATTGCGGTGTGGATATTTTCATGTTTACACAGATGGCGGTGTAGATATTTCCATGTTTGCACAGATAGCGGTGTAGACATTTCCATGTTTACACAGATAGCGGTGTGGATATTTCCATGTTCATACAAATGTTGGTGTAGATATTTCCGTGTTCATAGAGATGACGGTGTAGATATTTCCATGTTTATACTGGTAGCAGTGTATTTATTACCATGTTTATAGACATAGCAGTGTAGATATTTCCATTGATTCACAGATAGCTGTGTAGATATTTGCATGTTCATAGAGATAGCGGTGCAGAGATTTCCATGTTTATTCAGACAGCGGTGTAGATATTTCCATATTCATACAGTTAGCGGTGTAGATATTTCCATGTTAATACAAATGGCGGTGTAGATATTTCCATGTTTATACAGATAGCAGTGTAGAAGTTTCCATGTTTATAGAGATAGCAGTGTAGATATTTCCATTAATATACAGATAGCTGTGTAGATATTTGCATGTTCATACACATAGCGGTGTAGATATTTCCATGTTCATACAGATAGCGGTGTAGATATTTCCATGTTCGTACAGAGAGTGGTGTAGATATTTCCATGTCCATACAGATAGCGGTGTAGATATTTCCATGTTCATACAGATAACGGTGTAGATATTTCCATGTTCATACAGATAGCAGTGTAGATATTTCCATGTTCATACAGTTAGCGGTGTAGATATTTCCATGTTCATACAAGTGGCGGTGTAGATATTTCCATGTTCATAGAGATGGCGGTGTGGATATTTCCATGTTTATACAGATAGCAGTGTAGTTATTTCCATGTTTATAGAGATAGCAGTGTAGATATTTCCATTGATATACAGATAGCTGTGTAGATATTTGCATGTTCATACAGATAGCGGTGTAGATATTTCCATGTTTATACAGATAGCGGTGTAGATATTTCCATGTTCATACAGATAGCGGTGTAGATATTTCCATGTTCATACAGTTAGCGGTGTAGGTATTTCCATGTTCTTACAGATGGCAGTGTAGATATTTACATGTTCATACAGATGGCGGTGTAGATATTTCCATGTTCATACAGATGGCGGTGTAGATATTTCCATGTTCATACAGATGGCGGTGTAGATATTTCCATGTTCATACAGATGGCAGTGTAGATATTTCCATGTTCATACAGTTAGCGCTGTAGATATTTCCATGTTCATACAGATGGCGGTGCAGATATTTACATGTTCATACAGATGGCGGTGTAGATATTTCCATGTTCGTACGGATTCCAGTGTAGATATTTCCATGTTCATACAGGTGGCAGTGTAGATATTTCCATGTTTATACAGATAGCAGTGTAGTTATTTCCATGTTTATAGAGATAGCATTGTAGATATATCCATTGATATACAGATAGCTGTGTAGATATTTCCATGTTCATCCAGATGGCTGTGTAGGCATATCCAAGTTCATACAGATAGCAGTGCTGATATTTCCATGTTCATACGGATGGCGGTGTAGATATTTCCATGTTTATAGAGATATCGGTGTAGTTATTTCCATGTGTAAAGAGATAGCTGTGTAGATATTTCCATGTTCATACAGATGGCGGTGTAGATATTTCCATGTTCATACAGATGGCGGTGTAGATATTTCCATGTTCATACAGTTAGCGCTGTAGATATTTCCATGTTCATACAGATGGCGGTGCAGATATTTAGATGTTCATACAGATGGCGGTGTAGATATTTCCATGTTCGTACGGATGGCAGTGTAGATATTTCCATGTTCATACAGGTGGCAGTGTAGATATTTCCATGTTTATACAGATAGCAGTGTAGTTATTTCCATGTTTATAGAGATAGCATTGTAGATATATCCATTGATATACAGATAGCTGTGTAGATATTTGCATGTTCATACAGATAGCGGTGTAGATATTTCCATGTTCGTACAGATAGCGGTGTAGATATTTCCATGTTCATGCTGATAGCGGTGTAGTTATTTCCATGTTCATACAGATAACGGTGTAGATATTTCCATGTTCATACAGTTAGCGGTGAAAATATTTCCATGTTCATACAGATGGCGGTGTAGATACTTACATGTTCATACAGATGGCGGTATAGATATTTCCATGTTCGTACAGATGGCGGTGTAGATATTTCCATGTTCATAGAGATGGCGGTGTAGATATTTCCATGTTTATGCAGATAGCGGTATAGATATTTCCATGTTTATACAGATGGTGGTGTAGATATTTCCATGTTTGTAGAGATGGCGGTCTAGATATTTCCATGTTTACAGAGATAGTGGTGTAGTTATTTCCAAGTTTATAGAGACAGCGTTGTAGATATTTCCATGTTTATACAGATAGCGGTGAAGATATTTCCATGTTTATACAGATAGCGTTGTATATATTTCCATGTTTGTACAGATAGCAGTGTAGATATTTCCATGTTTATAGAGATAGTGGTGTAGATAATTTCAATTTTATACAGAGAGCAGTGTAGATATTTCCAAGTTAATACAGATAGCGGTGTAGATATTTCCACGTTTACAGAGATGGCGGTGTAGATATTTCCATGTTCATACAGATGGCAGTGTAGATATTTCCACGTTTATAGGTATTGCGGTGTAGATATTTTCATGTTTACACAGATGGCGGTGTAGATATTTCCATGTTTACACAGATAGCGGTGTAGATATTTCCATGTTCATACAGATAGCGGTGTAGATATTTCCATGTTCATACAGTTAGCGCTGTAGATATTTCCATGTTCATACAGATGGCGGTGCAGATATTTACATGTTAATACAGATGGCGGTGTAGATATTTCCATGTTCGTACGGATGGCAGTGTAGATATTTCCATGTTCATACAGGTGGCAGTGTAGATATTTCCATGTTTATAAAGATAGCAGTGTAGTTATTTCCATGTTTATAGAGATAGCATTGTAGATATATCCATTGATATACAGATAGCTGTGTAGGTATTTGCATGTTCATACAGATAGCGGTGTAGATATTTCCATGTTCATACAGATAGCGGTGTAGATATTTCCATGTTCATACTGTTAGCGGTGAAGATATTTCCATGTTCATACAGATGGCGGTGTAGATATTTCCATGTTCATACAGATGGCGGTATAGATATTTCCATGTTCGTACAGATGGCGGTGTAGATATTTCCATGTTCATAGAGATGGCGGTGTAGATATTTCCATGTTTATGCAGATAGCGGTATAGATATTTCCATGTTTATACAGATGGTGGTGTAGCTATTTCCATGTTTATAGAGACGGCGGTCTAGATATTTCCATGTTTACAGAGATAGTGGTGTAGTTATTTCCAAGTTTATAGAGACAGCGTTGTAGATATTTCCATGTTTATACAGATAGCGGTGAAGATATTTCCATGTTTATACAGATAGCGTTGTAGATATTTCCATGTTTATACAGATAGCAGTGTAGATATTTCCATGTTTATAGAGATAGTGGTGTAGATAATTTCAATTTTATACAGAGAGCAGTGTAGATATTTCCAACTTAATACAGATAGCGGTGTAGATATTTCCACGTTTACAGAGATGGCGGTGTAGATATTTCCATGTTCATACAAATGGCGGTGTAGATATTTCCATGTTTATACAGATACCAGTGTAGATGTTTCCATGTTTTTAGAGATAGCAGTGTAGATATTTCCATTGATATACAGATAGCTGTGTAGGTATTTGCATGTTCATACACATAGTGGTGTAGATATTTCCATGTTCATACAGATAGCCGTGTAGATATTTCCATGTTCGTACAGAGAGTGGTGTAGATATTTCCATGTTCATACACATAGCGGTGTAGATATTTCCATCTTCATACAGATAACGGTGTAGATATTTCCATGTTCATACAGATGGCGGTGTAGATATTTCCATGTTCATACAGCTAGCGGTGTAGATATTTCCATGTTCATACAAATGGCGGTGTAGATATTTCCATGTTCATAGAGATGGCGGTGTAGATATTTCCATGTTCATACAGGTGGCAGTGTAGATATTTCCATGTTTATACAGATAGCAGTGTAGTTATTTCCATGTTTATAGAGATAGCATTGTAGATATATCCATTGATATACAGATAGCTGTGTAGATATTTGCATGTTCATACAGATAGCGGTGTAGATATTTCCATGTTCGTACAGATAGCGGTGTAGATATTTCCATGTTCATACTGATAGCGGTGTAGTTATTTCCATGTTCATACAGATAACGGTGTAGATATTTCCATGTTCATAAAGTTAGCGGTGAAAATATTTCCATGTTCATACAGATGGCGGTGTAGATACTTACATGTTCATACAGATGGCGGTATAGATATTTCCATGTTCGTACAGATGGCGGTGTAGATATTTCCATGTTCATAGAGATGGCGGTGTAGATATTTCCATGTTTATGCAGATAGCGGTATAGATATTTCCATGTTTATACAGATGGTGGTGTAGATATTTCCATGTTTGTAGAGATGGCGGTCTTGATATTTCCATGTTTACAGAGATAGTGGTGTAGTTATTTCCAAGTTTATAGAGACAGCATTGTAGATATTTCCATGTTTATACAGATAGCGGTGAAGATATTTCCATGTTTATACAGATAGCGTTGTAGATATTTCCATGTTTGTACAGATAGCAGTGTAGATATTTCCATGTTTATAGAGATAGTGGTGTAGATAATTTCAATTTTATACAGAGAGCAGTGTAGATATTTCCAAGTTAATACAGATAGCGGTGTAGATATTTCCACGTTTACAGAGATGGCGGTGTAGATATTTCCATGTTCATACAGATGGCAGTGTAGATATTTCCACGTTTATAGGTATTGCGGTGTAGATATTTTCATGTTTACACAGATGGCGGTGTAGATATTTCCATGTTTACACAGATAGCGGTGTAGATATTTCCATGTTCATACAGATAGCGGTGTAGATATTTCCATGTTCATACAGTTAGCGCTGTAGATATTTCCATGTTCATACAGATGGCGGTGCAGATATTTACATGTTAATACAGATGGCGGTGTAGATATTTCCATGTTCGTACGGATGGCAGTGTAGATATTTCCATGTTCATACAGGTGGCAGTGTAGATATTTCCATGTTTATAAAGATAGCAGTGTAGTTATTTCCATGTTTATAGAGATAGCATTGTAGATATATCCATTGATATACAGATAGCTGTGTAGGTATTTGCATGTTCATACAGATAGCGGTGTAGATATTTCCATGTTCATACAGATAGCGGTGTAGATATTTCCATGTTCATACAGTTAGCCTTGAAAATATTTCCATGTTCATACAGATGGCGGTGTAGATACTTACATGTTCATACAGATGGCGGTATAGATATTTCCATGTTCGTACAGATGGCGGTGTAGATATTTCCATGTTCATAGAGATGGCGGTGTAGATATTTCCATGTTTATGCAGATAGCGGTATAGATATTTCCATGTTTATACAGATGGTGGTGTAGATATTTCCATGTTTGTAGAGATGGCGGTCTAGATATTTCCATGTTTACAGAGATAGTGGTGTAGTTATTTCCAAGTTTATAGAGACAGCGTTGTAGATATTTCCATGTTTATACAGATAGCGGTGAAGATATTTCCATGTTTATACAGATAGCGTTGTAGATATTTCCATGTTTATACAGATAGCAGTGTAGATATTTCCATGTTTATAGAGATAGTGGTGTAGATAATTTCAATTTTATACAGAGAGCAGTGTAG
Organism: Gorilla gorilla gorilla; assembly: GCF_029281585.2. Taxonomy (NCBI): domain Eukaryota; kingdom Metazoa; phylum Chordata; class Mammalia; order Primates; family Hominidae; genus Gorilla; species Gorilla gorilla. Next base: position 8,430,796 of record NC_073239.2, on the reverse strand, counting down.
ATATTTCCAACTTAATACAGATAGCGGTGTAGATATTTCCACGTTTACAGAGATGGCGGTGTAGATATTTCCATGTTCATACAAATGGCGGTGTAGATATTTCCATGTTTATACAGATACCAGTGTAGATGTTTCCATGTTTTTAGAGATAGCAGTGTAGATATTTCCATTGATATACAGATAGCTGTGTAGGTATTTGCATGTTCATACACATAGTGGTGTAGATATTTCCATGTTCATACAGATAGCCGTGTAGATATTTCCATGTTCGTACAGAGAGTGGTGTAGATATTTCCATGTTCATACACATAGCGGTGTAGATATTTCCATCTTCATACAGATAACGGTGTAGATATTTCCATGTTCATACAGATGGCGGTGTAGATATTTCCATGTTCATACAGCTAGCGGTGTAGATATTTCCATGTTCATACAAATGGCGGTGTAGATATTTCCATGTTCATAGAGATGGCGGTGTAGATATTTCCATGTTCATACAGGTGGCAGTGTAGATATTTCCATGTTTATACAGATAGCAGTGTAGTTATTTCCATGTTTATAGAGATAGCATTGTAGATATATCCATTGATATACAGATAGCTGTGTAGATATTTGCATGTTCATACAGATAGCGGTGTAGATATTTCCATGTTCATACAGATAGCGGTGTAGATATTTCCATGTTCATACTGATAGCGGTGTAGTTATTTCCATGTTCATACAGATAACGGTGTAGATATTTCCATGTTCATAAAGTTAGCGGTGAAAATATTTCCATGTTCATACAGATGGCGGTGTAGATACTTACATGTTCATACAGATGGCGGTATAGATATTTCCATGTTCGTACAGATGGCGGTGTAGATATTTCCATGTTCATAGAGATGGCGGTGTAGATATTTCCATGTTTATGCAGATAGCGGTATAGATATTTCCATGTTTATACAGATGGTGGTGTAGATATTTCCATGTTTGTAGAGATGGCGGTCTAGATATTTCCATGTTTACAGAGATAGTGGTGTAGTTATTTCCAAGTTTATAGAGACAGCATTGTAGATATTTCCATGTTTATACAGATAGCGGTGAAGATATTTCCATGTTTATACAGATAGCGTTGTAGATATTTCCATGTTTGTACAGATAGCAGTGTAGATATTTCCATGTTTATAGAGATAGTGGTGTAGATAATTTCAATTTTATACAGAGAGCAGTGTAGATATTTCCAAGTTAATACAGATAGCGGTGTAGATATTTCCACGTTTACAGAGATGGCGGTGTAGATATTTCCATGTTCATACAGATGGCAGTGTAGATATTTCCACGTTTATAGGTATTGCGGTGTAGATATTTTCATGTTTACACAGATGGCGGTGTAGATATTTCCATGTTTACACAGATAGCGGTGTAGATATTTCCATGTTCATACAGATAGCGGTGTAGATATTTCCATGTTCATACAGTTAGCGCTGTAGATATTTCCATGTTCATACAGATGGCGGTGCAGATATTTACATGTTAATACAGATGGCGGTGTAGATATTTCCATGTTGGTACGGATGGCAGTGTAGATATTTCCATGTTCATACAGGTGGCAGTGTAGATATTTCCATGTTTATACAGATAGCAGTGTAGTTATTTCCATGTTTATAGAGATAGCAGTGTAGATATATCCATTGATATACAGATAGCTGTGTAGGTATCTGCATGTTCATACAGATAGCGGTGTAGATATTTCCATGTATATGCAGATAGCTGTGTAGATATTTCCATTTTCATGCAGATAGCGGTTTAGATATTTCCATGTACATACAGATGGCGGTGTAGATATTCACATGTTCATACAGATGGCGGTATAGATATTTCCATGTTCGTACAGATGGCGGTGTAGATATTTCCATGTTCATACAAATGGCGGTGTAGATATTTCCATGTTTATACAGATACCAGTGTAGAAGTTTCCATGTTTTTAGAGATAGCAGTGTAGATATTTCCATTGATATACAGATAGCTGTGTAGGTATTTGCATGTTCATACACATAGTGGTATAGATATTTCCATGTTCATACAGATAGCGGTGTAGATATTTCCATGTTCGTACAGAGAGTGGTGTAGATATTTCCATGTTCGTACAGATAGCGGTGTAGATATTTCCATCTTCATACAGATAACGGTGTAGATATTTCCATGTTCATACAGATGGCGGTGTAGATATTTCCATGTTCATACAGTTAGCGGTGTAGATATTTCCATGTTCATACAAATGGCGGTGTAGATATTTCCATGTTCATAGAGATGGCGGTGTAGATATTTCCATGTTTATACAGATAGCAGTGTAGTTATTTCCATGTTTATAGAGATAGCAGTGTAGATATTTCCATTGATATACAGATAGCTGTGTAGATATTTGCATGTTCATACAGATAGCGGTGTAGATATTTCCATGTTTATACAGATAGCGGTGTAGATATTTCCATGTTCATACAGATAGCGGTGTAGATATTTCCATGTTCATACAGTTAGCGGTATAGATATTTCCATGTTCTTACAGATGGCAGTGTAGATATTTACATGTTCATACAGATGGCGGTGTAGATATTTCCATGTTCATACAGATGGCGGTGTAGATATTTCCATGTTCATACAGATGGCGGTCTAGATATTTCCATGTTCATACAGATAGCGGTGTAGATATTTCCATGTTCATACAGTTAGCGCTGTAGATATTTCCATGTTCATACAGATGGCGGTGCAGATATTTACATGTTCATACAGATGGCGGTGTAGATATTTCCATGTTCGTACAAATGGCAGTGTAGATATTTCCATGTTCATACAGGTGGCAGTGTAGATATTTCCATGTTTATACAGATAGCAGTGTAGTTATTTCCATGTTTATAGAGATAGCATTGTAGATATATCCATTGATATACAGATAGCTGTGTAGATATTTGCATGTTCATACAGATAGCGGTATAGATATTTCCATGTTCGTACAGATAGCGGTGTAGATATTTCCATGTTCATACTGATAGCGGTGTAGTTATTTCCATGTTCATACAGATAACGGTGTAGATATTTCCATGTTCATACAGTTAGCCTTGAAAATATTTCCATGTTCATACAGATGGCGGTGTAGATACTTACATGTTCATACAGATGGCGGTATAGATATTTCCATGTTCGTACAGATGGCGGTGTAGATATTTCCATGTTCATAGAGATGGCGGTGTAGATATTTCCATGTTTATGCAGATAGCGGTATAGATATTTCCATGTTTATACAGATGGTGGTGTAGATATTTCCATGTTTGTAGAGATGGCGGTCTAGATATTTCCATGTTTACAGAGATAGTGGTGTAGTTATTTCCAAGTTTATAGAGACAGCGTTGTAGATATTTCCATGTTTATACAGATAGCGGTGAAGATATTTCCATGTTTATACAGATAGCGTTGTAGATATTTCCATGTTTATACAGATAGCAGTGTAGATATTTCCATGTTTATAGAGATAGTGGTGTAGATAATTTCAATTTTATACAGAGAGCAGTGTAGATATTTCCAACTTAATACAGATAGCGGTGTAGATATTTCCACGTTTACAGAGATGGCGGTGTAGATATTTCCATGTTCATACAAATGGCGGTGTAGATATTTCCATGTTTATACAGATACCAGTGTAGATGTTTCCATGTTTTTAGAGATAGCAGTGTAGATATTTCCATTGATATACAGATAGCTGTGTAGGTATTTGCATGTTCATACACATAGTGGTGTAGATATTTCCATGTTCATACAGATAGCCGTGTAGATATTTCCATGTTCGTACAGAGAGTGGTGTAGATATTTCCATGTTCATACACATAGCGGTGTAGATATTTCCATCTTCATACAGATAACGGTGTAGATATTTCCATGTTCATACAGATGGCGGTGTAGATATTTCCATGTTCATACAGCTAGCGGTGTAGATATTTCCATGTTCATACAAATGGCGGTGTAGATATTTCCATGTTCATAGAGATGGCGGTGTAGATATTTCCATGTTCATACAGGTGGCAGTGTAGATATTTCCATGTTTATACAGATAGCAGTGTAGTTATTTCCATGTTTATAGAGATAGCATTGTAGATATATCCATTGATATACAGATAGCTGTGTAGATATTTGCATGTTCATACAGATAGCGGTGTAGATATTTCCATGTTCATACAGATAGCGGTGTAGATATTTCCATGTTCATACTGATAGCGGTGTAGTTATTTCCATGTTCATACAGATAACGGTGTAGATATTTCCATGTTCATAAAGTTAGCGGTGAAAATATTTCCATGTTCATACAGATGGCGGTGTAGATACTTACATGTTCATACAGATGGCGGTATAGATATTTCCATGTTCGTACAGATGGCGGTGTAGATATTTCCATGTTCATAGAGATGGCGGTGTAGATATTTCCATGTTTATGCAGATAGCGGTATAGATATTTCCATGTTTATACAGATGGTGGTGTAGATATTTCCATGTTTGTAGAGATGGCGGTCTAGATATTTCCATGTTTACAGAGATAGTGGTGTAGTTATTTCCAAGTTTATAGAGACAGCATTGTAGATATTTCCATGTTTATACAGATAGCGGTGAAGATATTTCCATGTTTATACAGATAGCGTTGTAGATATTTCCATGTTTGTACAGATAGCAGTGTAGATATTTCCATGTTTATAGAGATAGTGGTGTAGATAATTTCAATTTTATACAGAGAGCAGTGTAGATATTTCCAAGTTAATACAGATAGCGGTGTAGATATTTCCACGTTTACAGAGATGGCGGTGTAGATATTTCCATGTTCATACAGATGGCAGTGTAGATATTTCCACGTTTATAGGTATTGCGGTGTAGATATTTTCATGTTTACACAGATGGCGGTGTAGATATTTCCATGTTTACACAGATAGCGGTGTAGATATTTCCATGTTCATACAGATAGCGGTGTAGATATTTCCATGTTCATACAGTTAGCGCTGTAGATATTTCCATGTTCATACAGATGGCGGTGCAGATATTTACATGTTAATACAGATGGCGGTGTAGATATTTCCATGTTGGTACGGATGGCAGTGTAGATATTTCCATGTTCATACAGGTGGCAGTGTAGATATTTCCATGTTTATACAGATAGCAGTGTAGTTATTTCCATGTTTATAGAGATAGCAGTGTAGATATATCCATTGATATACAGATAGCTGTGTAGGTATCTGCATGTTCATACAGATAGCGGTGTAGATATTTCCATGTATATGCAGATAGCTGTGTAGATATTTCCATTTTCATGCAGATAGCGGTTTAGATATTTCCATGTACATACAGATGGCGGTGTAGATATTCACATGTTCATACAGATGGCGGTATAGATATTTCCATGTTCGTACAGATGGCGGTGTAGATATTTCCATGTTCATACAAATGGCGGTGTAGATATTTCCATGTTTATACAGATACCAGTGTAGAAGTTTCCATGTTTTTAGAGATAGCAGTGTAGATATTTCCATTGATATACAGATAGCTGTGTAGGTATTTGCATGTTCATACACATAGTGGTATAGATATTTCCATGTTCATACAGATAGCGGTGTAGATATTTCCATGTTCGTACAGAGAGTGGTGTAGATATTTCCATGTTCGTACAGATAGCGGTGTAGATATTTCCATCTTCATACAGATAACGGTGTAGATATTTCCATGTTCATACAGATGGCGGTGTAGATATTTCCATGTTCATACAGTTAGCGGTGTAGATATTTCCATGTTCATACAAATGGCGGTGTAGATATTTCCATGTTCATAGAGATGGCGGTGTAGATATTTCCATGTTTATACAGATAGCAGTGTAGTTATTTCCATGTTTATAGAGATAGCAGTGTAGATATTTCCATTGATATACAGATAGCTGTGTAGATATTTGCATGTTCATACAGATAGCGGTGTAGATATTTCCATGTTTATACAGATAGCGGTGTAGATATTTCCATGTTCATACAGATAGCGGTGTAGATATTTCCATGTTCATACAGTTAGCGGTATAGATATTTCCATGTTCTTACAGATGGCAGTGTAGATATTTACATGTTCATACAGATGGCGGTGTAGATATTTCCATGTTCATACAGATGGCGGTGTAGATATTTCCATGTTCATACAGATGGCGGTCTAGATATTTCCATGTTCATACAGATAGCGGTGTAGATATTTCCATGTTCATACAGTTAGCGCTGTAGATATTTCCATGTTCATACAGATGGCGGTGCAGATATTTACATGTTCATACAGATGGCGGTGTAGATATTTCCATGTTCGTACAAATGGCAGTGTAGATATTTCCATGTTCATACAGGTGGCAGTGTAGATATTTCCATGTTTATACAGATAGCAGTGTAGTTATTTCCATGTTTATAGAGATAGCATTGTAGATATATCCATTGATATACAGATAGCTGTGTAGATATTTGCATGTTCATACAGATAGCGGTATAGATATTTCCATGTTCGTACAGATAGCGGTGTAGATATTTCCATGTTCATACTGATAGCGGTGTAGTTATTTCCATGTTCATACAGATAACGGTGTAGATATTTCCATGTTCATACAGTTAGCCTTGAAAATATTTCCATGTTCATACAGATGGCGGTGTAGATACTTACATGTTCATACAGATGGCGGTATAGATATTTCCATGTTCGTACAGATGGCGGTGTAGATATTTCCATGTTCATAGAGATGGCGGTGTAGATATTTCCATGTTTATGCAGATAGCGGTATAGATATTTCCATGTTTATACAGATGGTGGTGTAGATATTTCCATGTTTGTAGAGATGGCGGTCTAGATATTTCCATGTTTACAGAGATAGTGGTGTAGTTATTTCCAAGTTTATAGAGACAGCGTTGTAGATATTTCCATGTTTATACAGATAGCGGTGAAGATATTTCAATGTTTATACAGATAGCGTTGTAGATATTTCCATGTTTGTACAGATAGCAGTGTAGATATTTCCATGTTTATAGAGATAGTGGTGTAGATAATTTCAATTTTATACAGAGAGCAGTGTAGATATTTCCAAGTTAATACAGATAGCGGTGTAGATATTTCCACGTTTACAGAGATGGCGGTGTAGATATTTCCATGTTCATACAGATGGCAGTGTAGATATTTCCACGTTTATAGGTATTGCGGTGTAGTTATTTTCATGTTCACACAGATGGCGGTGTAGATATTTCCATGTTTACACAGATAGCGGTGTAGATATTTCCATGTTCATACAGATAGCGGTGTAGATATTTCCATGTTCATACAGTTAGCGCTGTAGATATTTCCATGTTCATACAGATGGCGGTGCAGATATTTCCATGTTCATACAGATGGCGGTGTAGATATTTACATGTTCATACAGATGGCGGTATAGATATTTCCATGTTCGTACAGATGGCGGTGTAGATATTTCCATGTTCATAGAGATGGCGGTGTAGATATTTCCATGTTTATTCAGATAGCGGTATAGATATTTCCATGTTTATATAGATGGTGGTGTAGCTATTTCCATGTTTATAGAGACGGCGGTCTAGATATTTCCATGTTTACAGAGATAGTGGTGTAGTTATTTCCATGTTCATACAGTTAGCGCTGTAGATATTTCCATGTTCATACAGATGGCGGTATAGATATTTCCATGTTCGTACAGATGGCAGTGTAGATATTTCCACGTTTATAGGTATTGCGGTGTAGATATTTTCATGTTTACACAGATGGCGGTGTAGATATTTCCATGTTTACACAGATAGCGGTGTAGACATTTCCATGTTTACACAGATAGCGGTGTGGATATTTCCATGTTCATACAAATGTCGGTGTAGATATTTCCGTGTTCATAGAGATGACGGTGTAGATATTTCCATGTTTATACTGGTAGCAGTGTATTTATTACCATGTTTATAGACATAGCAGTGTAGATATTTCCATTGATTCACAGATAGCTGTGTAGATATTTGCATGTTCATAGAGATAGCGGTGCAGATATTTCCATGTTTATTCAGATAGCGGTGTAGATATTTCCATATTCATACAGTTAGCGGTGTAGATATTTCCATGTTAATACAAATGGCGGTGTAGATATTTCCATGTTTATACAGATAGCAGTGTAGAAGTTTCCATGTTTATAGAGATAGCAGTGTAGATATTTCCATTAATATACAGATAGCTGTGTAGATATTTGCATGTTCATACACATAGCGGTGTAGATATTTCCATGTTCATACAGATAGCGGTGTAGATATTTCCATGTTCGTACAGAGAGTGGTGTAGATATTTCCATGTTCATACAGATAGCGGTGTAGATATTTCCATGTTCATACAGATAACGGTGTAGATATTTCCATGTTCATACAGATTGCGGTGTAGATATTTCCATGTTCATACAGTTAGCGGTGTAGATATTTCCATGTTCATACAAATGGCGGTGTAGATATTTCCATGTTCATAGAGATGGCGGTGTAGATATTTCCATGTTTATACAGATAGCAGTGTAGTTATTTCCATGTTTATAGAGATAGCAGTGTAGATATTTCCATTGATATACAGATAGCTGTGTAGATATTTGCATGTTCATACAGATAGCGGTGTAGATATTTCCATGTTTATACAGATAGCGGTGTAGATATTTCCATGTTCATACAGATAGCGGTGTAGATATTTCCATGTTCATACAGTTAGCGGTGTAGATATTTCCATGTTCTTACAGATGGCAGTGTAGATATTTCCATGTTCATACAGATGGCGGTGTAGATATTTCCATGTTCATACAGATGGCGGTGTAGATATTTCCATGTTCATACAGATGGCGGTGTAGATATTTCCATGTTCATACAGATGGCGGTGTAGATATTTCCATGTTCATACAGTTAGCGCTGTAGATATTTCCATGTTCATACAGATGGCGGTGAAGATATTTCCATGTTCATACAGATGGCGGTGTAGATATTTCCATGTTCATACAGATGGCGGTATAGATATTTCCATGTTCGTACAGATGGCGGTGTAGATATTTCCATGTTCATAGAGTTGGCGGTGTAGATATTTCCATGTTTATGCAGATAGCGGTATAGATATTTCCATGTTTATACAGATGGTGGTGTAGCTATTTCCATGTTTATAGAGACGGCGGTCTAGATATTTCCATGTTTACAGAGATAGTGGTGTAGTTATTTACAAGTTTATAGAGACAGCGTTGTAGATATTTCCATGTTTATACAGATAGCGGTGAAGATATTTCCATGTTTATACAGATAGCTTTGTAGATATTTCCATGTTTATACAGATAGCAGTGTAGATATTTCCATGTTTATAGAGATAGTGGTGTAGATAATTCAATTTTATACAGAGAGCAGTGTAGATATTTCCAAGTTAATACAGATAGCGGTGTAGATATTTCCAGGTTTACAGAGATGGCGGTGTAGATATTTCCATGTTCATACAAATGGCGGTGTAGATATTTCCATGTTTATACAGATACCAGTGTAGATGTTTCCATGTTTATTGAGATAGCAGTGTAGATATTTCCATTGATATACAGATAGCTGTGTACGTATTTCCATCTTCATACACATAGCGGTGTAGATATTTCTATGTTCATACAGATAGCGGTGTAGATATTTCCATGTTCGTACAGAGAGTGGTGTAGATATTTCCATGTTCATACAGATAGCGGTGTAGATATTTCCATCTTCATACAGATAACGGTGTAGATATTTCCATGTTCATACAGATAGCGGTGTAGATATTTACATGTTCATACTGTTAGCGGTGTAGATATTTCCATGTTCATACAAATGGCGGTGTAGATATTTCCATGTTCATAGAGATGGCGGTGTAGATATTTCCATGTTTATACAGATAGCAGTGTAGTTATTTCCATGTTTATAGAGATAGCAGTGTAGATATTTCCATTGATATACAGATAGCTGTGTAGATATTTGCATGTTCATACAGATAGCGGTGTAGATATTTCCATGTTTATACAGATAGCGGTGTAGATATTTCCATGTTCATACAGATAGCGGCGTAGATATTTCCATGTTCATACCGTTAGCGGTGTAGATATTTCCATGTTCTTACAGATGGCAGTGTAAATATTTACATGTTCATACAGATGGCAGTGTAGATATTTCCATGTTCATACAGATGGCGGTGTAGATATTTCCATGTTCATACAGATGGCGGTCTAGATATTTCCATGTTCATACAGATAGCGGTGTAGATATTTCCATGTTCATACAGTTAGCGCTGTAGATATTTCCATGTTCATACAGATGGCGGTGCAGATATTTACATGTTCATACAGATGGCGGTGTAGATATTTCCATGTTCGTACGGATGGCAGTGTAGATATTTCCATGTTCATACAGGTGGCAGTGTAGATATTTCCATGTTTATACAGATAGCAGTGTAGTTATTTCCATGTATATAGAGATAGCATTGTAGATATATCCATTGATATACAGATAGCGGTGTAGTTATTTCCATGTTCATACAGATAACGGTGTAGATATTTCCATGTTCATACAGTTAGCCTTGAAAATATTTCCATGTTCATACAGATGGCTGTGTAGATACTTACATGTTCATACAGATGCCGGTATAGATATTTCCATGTTTGTACAGATGGCGGTGTAGATATTTCCATGTTCATAGAGATGGCGGTGTAGATATTTCCATGTTTATGCAGATAGCGGCATAGATATTTCCATGTTTATACAGATGGTGGTGTAGATATTTCCATGTTTGTAGAGATGGCGGTCTAGATATTTCCATGTTTACAGAGATAGTGGTGTAGTTATTTCCAAGTTTATAGAGACAGCGTTGTAGATATTTCCATGTTTATACAGATAGCGGTGAAGATATTTCCATGTTTATACAGATAGCGTTGTAGATATTTCCATGTTTGTACAGATAGCAGTGTAGATATTTCCATGTTTATAGAGATAGTGGTGTAGATAATTTCAATTTTATACAGAGAGCAGTGTAGATATTTCCAAGTTAATACAGATAGCGGTGTAGATATTTCCACGTTTACAGAGATGGCGGTGTAGATATTTCCATGTTCATACAGATGGCAGTGTAGATATTTCCACGTTTATAGGTATTGCGGTGTAGTTATTTTCATGTTTACACAGATGGCGGTGTAGATATTTCCATGTTTACACAGATAGCGGTGTAGATATTTCCATGTTCATACAGATAGCGGTGTAGATATTTCCATGTTCATACAGTTAGCGCTGTAGATATTTCCATGTTCATACAGATGGCGGTGCAGATATTTACATGTTTATACAGATAGCAGTGTAGTTATTTCCATATTTATAGAGATAGCATTGTAGATATATCCATTGATATACAGATAGCTGTGTAGGTATTTACATGTTCATACAGATAGCGGTGTAGATATTTCCATGTTCATACAGATAGCGTTGTAGATATTTCCATGTTCATACTGTTAGCGGTGAAGATATTTCCATGTTCATACAGATGGTGGTGTAGATATTTCCATGTTCATACAGATGGCGGTATAGATATTTCCATGTTCGTACAGATGGCGGTGTAGATATTTCCATGTTCATAGAGATGGCGGTGTAGATATTTCCATGTTTATGCAGATAGCGGTATAGATATTTCCATGTTTATACAGATGGTGGTGTAGCTATTTCCATGTTTATAGAGACGGCGGTCTAGATATTTCCATGTTTACAGAGATAGTGGTGTAGTTATTTCCAAGTTTATAGAGACAGCGTTGTAGATATTTCCATGTTTATACAGATAGCGGTGAAGATATTTCCATGTTTATACAGATAGCGTTGTTGATATTTCCATGTTTATACAGATAGCAGTGTAGATATTTCCATGTTTATAGAGATAGTGGTGTAGATAATTTCAATTTTATACAGAGAGCAGTGTAGATATTTCCAAGTTAATACAGATAGCGGTGTAGATATTTCCACGTTTACAGAGATGGCGGTGTAGATATTTCCATGTTCATACAGATGGCAGTGTAGATATTTCCACGTTTATAGGTATTGCGGTGTAGATATTTTCATGTTTACACAGATGGCGGTGTAGATATTTCCATGTTTACACAGATAGCGGTGTAGACATTTCCAAGTTTACACAGATAGCGGTGTGGATATTTCCATGTTCATACAAATGTCGGTGTAGATATTTCCGTGTTCATAGAGATGACGGTGTAGATATTTCCATGTTTACACAGGTAGCAGTGTATTTATTACCATGTTTATAGACATAGCAGTGTGTATATTTCCATTGATTCACAGATAGCTGTGTAGATATTTGCATGTTCATAGAGATAGCGGTGCAGATATTTCCATGTTTATTCAGATAGCGGTGTAGATATTTCCATATTCATACAGTTAGCGGTGTAGATATTTCCATGTTCATACAAATGGCGGTGTAGATATTTCCATGTTTATACAGATAGCAGTGTAGAAGTTTCCATGTTTATAGAGATAGCAGTGTAGATATTTCCATTGATATACAGATAGCTGTGTAGGTATTTGCATGTTCATACACATAGCGGTGTAGATATTTCCATGTTCATACAGATAGCGGTGTAGATATTTCCATGTTCGTACAGAGAGTGGTGTAGATATTTCCATGTTCATACACATAGCGGTGTAGATATTTCCATCTTCATACAGATAACGGTGTAGATATTTCCATGTTCATACAGATAGCGGTGTAGATATTTCCATGTTCATACAGTTAGCGGTGTAGATATTTCCAAGTTTATACAAATGGCGGTGTAGATATTTCCATGTTCATAGAGATGGCGTTGTAGATATTTCCATGTTTATACAGATAGCAGTGTAGTTATTTCCATGTTTATAGAAATAGCAGTGTAGATATTTCCATTGATATACAGATAGCTGTGTAGATATTTGCATGTTCATACAGATAGCGGTGTAGATATTTCCATGTTTATACAGATAGCGGTGTAGATATTTCCATGTTCATACAGATAGCGGTGTAGATATTTCCATGTTCATACAGTTAGCGGTGTAGGTATTTCCATGTTCTTACAGATGGCGGTGTAGATATTTCCATGTTCATACAGATGGCGGTGTAGATATTTCCATGTTCATACAGATGGCGGTGTAGATATTTCCATGTTCATACAGATGGCGGTGTAGATATTTCCATGTTCATACAGTTAGCGCTGTAGATATTTCCATGTTCATTCAGATGGCGGTGCAGATATTTACATGTTCATACAGATGGCGGTGTAGATATTTCCATGTTCGTACGGATGGCAGTGTAGATATTTCCATGTTCATACAGGTGGCAGTGTAGATATTTCCATGTTTATACAGATAGCAGTGTAGTTGTTTCCATGTTTATAGAGATAGCATTGTAGATATATCCATTGATATACAGATAGCTGTGTAGATATTTGCATGTTCATACAGATAGCGGTGTAGATATTTCCATGTTCGTACAGATAGCGGTGTAGATATTTCCATGTTCATACAGATGGCGGTGAAAATATTTCCATGTTCATACAGATGGCGGTGTAGATACTTACATGTTCATACAGATGGCGGTGTAGATATTTCCAGGTACGTACCGATAACTGTGTAGATATTTCCATGTTCATACAGATAGCGGTGTAGATATTTCCATGTTCGTACAGATAACAGTGTAGATATTTCCATGTTCATACAGATAGCGGTGTAGTTATTTCAATGTTCATACAGATAACTGTGTAGATATTTCCATGTTCATACAGATAGCGGTGTAGATATTTCCATGTTCATACAGTTAGCAGTGAAGATATTTCCATGTTCATACAGATGGCGGTGTAGATACTTACATGTTCATACAGATGGCGGTATAGATATTTCCATGTTCGTACAGATGGCGGTGTAGATATTTCCATGTTCATAGAGATGGCGGTGTAGATATTTCCATGTTTATGCACATAGCGGTATAGATATTTCCATGTTTATACAGATGGTGGTGTAGATATTTCCATGTTTGTAGAGATGGCGGTCTAGATATTTCCATGTTTACAGAGATAGTGGTGTAGTTATTTCCAAGTTTATAGAGACAGCGTTGTAGATATTTCCATTTTTATACAGATAGCGGTGAAGATATTTCCATGCTTATACAGATAGCGTTGTAGATATTTCCATGTTTGTACAGATAGCAGTGTAGATATTTCCATGTTTATAGAGATAGTGGTGTAGATAATTTCAATTTTATACAGAGAGCAGTGTAGATATTTCCAAGTTAATACAGATAGCGGTGTAGATATTTCCACGTTTACAGAGATGGCGGTGTAGATATTTCCATGTTCATACAGATGGCAGTGTAGATATTTCCACGTTTATAGGTATTGCGGTGTAGATATTTTCATGTTTACACAGATGGCGTTGTAGATATTTCCATGTTTACACAGATAGCGGTGTAGACATTTCCATGTTTACACAGATAGCGGTGTAGATATTTCCATGTTCGTACAAAGAGAGGTGTAGATATTTCCATGTTCATACAGATAGCGGTGTAGATATTTCCATGTTCATACAGATGGCGGTGTAGATATTTCCATGTTCATACAGTTAGCGGTGTAGATATTTCCATGTTCATACAAATCGCGGTGTAGATATTTCCATGTTCATAGAGATGGCGGTGTAGATATTTCCATGTTCATACAGGTGGCAGTGTAGATATTTCCATGTTTATACAGATAGCAGTGTAGTTATTTCCATGTTTATAGAGATAGCATTGTAGATATATCCATTGATATACAGATAGCGGTGTAGATATTTGCATGTTCATACAGATAGCGGTGTAGATATTTCCATGTTCGTACAGATAGCGGTGTAGATATTTCCATGTTCATACAGATGGCGGTGAAAATATTTCCATGTTCATACAGATGGCGGTGTAGATACTTACATGTTCATACAGATGGCGGTGTAGATATTTCCAGGTACGTACAGATAACTGTGTAGATATTTCCATGTTCATACAGATAGCGGTGTAGATATTTCCATGTTCGTACAGATAACAGTGTAGATATTTCCATGTTCATACAGATAGCGGTGTAGTTATTTCAATGTTCATACAGATAACTGTGTAGATATATCCATGTTCATACAGATAGCGGTGTAGATATTTCCATGTTCATACAGTTAGCAGTGAAGATATTTCCATGTTCATACAGATGGCGGTGTAGATACTTACATGTTCATACAGATGGCGGTATAGATATTTCCATGTTCGTACAGATGGCGGTGTAGATATTTCCATGTTCATAGAGATGGCGGTGTAGATATTTCCATGTTTATGCACATAGCGGTATAGATATTTCCATGTTTATACAGATGGTGGTGTAGATATTTCCATGTTTGTAGAGATGGCGGTCTAGATATTTCCATGTTTACAGAGATAGTGGTGTAGTTATTTCCAAGTTTATAGAGACAGCGTTGTAGATATTTCCATTTTTATACAGATAGCGGTGAAGATATTTCCATGTTTATACAGATAGCGTTGTAGATATTTCCATGTTTGTACAGATAGCAGTGTAGATATTTCCATGTTTATAGAGATAGTGGTGTAGATAATTTCAATTTTATACAGAGAGCAGTGTAGATATTTCCAAGTTAATACAGATAGCGGTGTAGATATTTCCACGTTTACAGAGATGGCGGTGTAGATATTTCCATGTTCATACAGATGGCAGTGTAGATATTTCCACGTTTATAGGTATTGCGGTGTAGATATTTTCATGTTTACACAGATGGCGTTGTAGATATTTCCATGTTTACACAGATAGCGGTGTAGACATTTCCATGTTTACACAGATAGCGGTGTAGATATTTCCATGTTCGTACAAAGAGAGGTGTAGATATTTCCATGTTCATACAGATAGCGGTGTAGATATTTCCATGTTCATACAGATGGCGGTGTAGATATTTCCATGTTCATACAGTTAGCGGTGTAGATATTTCCATGTTCATACAAATCGCGGTGTAGATATTTCCATGTTCATAGAGATGGCGGTGTAGATATTTCCATGCTCATACAAATGGCGGTGTAGATATTTCCATGTTCATAGAGATGGCGGTGTAGATCTTTCCATGTTTATACAGATAGCAGTGTAGTTATTTCCATGTTTATAGAGATAGCAGTGTGGATATTTCCATTGATATACAGATAGCGGGGTAGATATTTCCATGTTCATACAGATAGCGGTGTAGACATTTCCATGTTCATACAGTTAGCGGTGTAGATATTTCCATGTTCATACAGATGGCGGTGTAGATATTTCCATGTTCATACAGATGGCGGTGTAGATATTTCCATGTTCATACAGATAGCGATGTAGTTATTTCCATGTTCATACCAATAGCGGTGTAGATATTTCCATGTTCATACAGTTAGCGGTGTAGATATTTCCATGTTCATACAGATGGCGGTGAAGATATTTACGTGTTCATACAGATGGCGGTGTAGATATTTCCATGTTCGTACGGATGGCAGTGTAGATATTTCCATGTTTATATAGGCGGCGGTGTAGACATTTCCATGTTTATACAGATAGCAGTGTAGTTATTTCCATGTTTATAGAGATAGAGGTGTGGATATTTCCATTGATATACAGATAGCTCTGTAGGTATTTGCATGTTCATACAGATAGCGGTGTAGATATTTCCATGTTCATACTGATAGCTGTGTAGATATTTCCATGTTCATACAGATAGCGGTGTAGATATTTCCATGTTCATACAGATAACGGTGTAGATATATCCATGTTCATACACATAGCGGTGTAGATATTTCCATGTTCATACAGTTAGCGGTGTAGATATTTCCATGTTCATAGAGATAACGGTGTAGATATTTCCATGTTCATACAGATATCGGTGTAGATATTTCCATGTTCATACAGTTAGCGGTGTAGATATTTCCATGTTCTTACAGATGGCGGTGTAGATATTTACATGTTCATACAGATGGCGGTGTAGATATTTCCATGTTCATACAGATGGCGGTGTAGATATTTCCATGTTCATAGAGATGGCGGTGTAGATATTTCCATGTTTATGCAGATAGCGGTATAGATATTTCCATGTTTGTACAGATGGTGGTGTAGATATTTCCATGTTTATAGAGATGGCGGTCTAGATATTTCCATGTTTACAGAGATAGTGTTGTAGTTATTTCCAAGTTTATAGAGACAGCGTTGTAGATATTTCCATGTTTATACAGATATCGGTGAAGATATTTCCATGTTTATACAGATAGCTTTGTAGATATTTCCATGTTTATACAGATAGCAGTGTAGATATTTCCATGTTTATAGAGATAGTGGTGTAGATAATTTGAATTTATACCGAGAGCAGTGTAGATATTTTCAAGTTCATACAGATAGCGGTGTAGATATTTCCACGTTTATAGAAATGGCGCTGTAGATATTTCCATGTTCATGCAGATGGCGGTGTAGATATTTCCATGTTCATACAAATGGCGGTGTAGGTATTTCCATGTTCATAGAGATGGCGGTGTAGATATTTCCATGTTCATACAAATGGCGGTGTAGATATTTCCATGTTCATACAGATAGCGGTGTAGATATTTCCATGTTCATACAGATGGCGGTGTAGATATTTCCATGATCATAGAGATGGCGGTGTAGATATTTCCATGTTCATACAGTTAGCGGTGTAGATATTTCCATGTTCATACAGATGGCGGTGTAGATATTAACATGTTCATACAGATGGCGGTGTAGATATTTCCATGTTCATAGAGATGGCGGTGTAGATATTTCCATGTTTATGCAGATAGCGGTATAGATATTTCCATGTTTATACAGATGGTGGTGTAGATATTTCCATGTTTATACAGATGGCGGTCTAGATATTTCCATGTTTACAGAGATAGTGGTGTAGTTATTTCCAAGTTTATAGAGACAGCGTTGTAGATATTTCCATGTTTATACAGATAGCGGTGAAGATATTTCCATGTTTATACAGATAGCTGTGTAGATATTTCCATGTTTATACAGATAGCAGTGTAGATATTTCCATGTTTATAGAGATAGTGTTGTAGATAATTTCAATTTATACCGAGAGCAGTGTAGATATTTCCAAGTTCATACAGATAGCGGTGTAGATATTTCCACGTTTATAGAGATGGCGGTGTAGATATTTCCATGGTCATGCAGATGGCGGTGTAGATATTTCCATGTTCATACAAATGGCAGTGTAGGTATTTCCATGTTCATAGATATGGCGGTGTAGTTATTTCCATGTTCATACAAACGGCGGTGTAGTTATTTCCATGTTCATAGAGATGGCGGTGTAGATATTTCCATGTTTATACAGATAGCAGTGTAGTTATTTCCATGTTTATAGAGATAGCATTGTAGATATTTCCATTGTTATACAGATAGCTGTGTAGATATTTGCATGTTCATACAGATAGCGGTATAGGTATTTCCATGTTCGTACAGATAGCGGTGTAGATATTTTCATGTTCATACAGATAGCAGTGTAGATATTTCCATGTTCATACAGATAACGGTGTAGATATTTCCATGTTCATACAGATAGCGGTGTAGATATTTCCATGTTCATACAGTTAGCGGTGAAGATATTTCCATGTACATACAGATGGCGGTGTAGATATTTACATGTTCATACAGATGGCGGTATAGATATTTCCATGTTCGTACAGATGGCGGTGTAGATATTTCCATGTTCATAGAGATGGCGGTGTAGATATTTCCATGTTTATGCAGATAGCGGTATAGATATTTCCATGTTTATACAGATGGTGGTGTAGATATTTCCATGTTTATAGAGATGGCGGTTTAGATATTTCCATGTTTACAGAGATAGTGGTGTAGTTATTTCCAAGTTTATAGAGACAGCGTTGTAGATATTTCCATGTTTATGCAGATAGCGGTGAAGATA
The DNA here is from genome assembly GCF_029281585.2 of Gorilla gorilla gorilla. NCBI lineage: Eukaryota > Metazoa > Chordata > Mammalia > Primates > Hominidae > Gorilla > Gorilla gorilla. Next base: position 8,411,756 of record NC_073239.2, on the reverse strand, counting down.
TTTCCATGTTTATACAGATAGCGTTGTAGATATTTCCTTGTTTATACAGATAGCAGTGTAGATATTTCCATGTTTATAGAGATAGTGGTGTAGATAATTTCAATTTTATACAGAGAGCAGTGTAGATACTTCCAAGTTAATACAGATAGCGGTGTAGATATTTCCACGTTTACAGAGATGGCGGTGTAGATATTTCCATGTTCATACAGATGGCAGTGTAGATATTTCCACGTTTATAGGTATTGCGGTGTAGATATTTTCATGTTTACACAGATGGCGGTGTAGATATTTCCATGTTTACACAGATAGCGGTGTAGACATTTCCATGTTTACACAGATAGCGGTGTGGATATTTCCATGTTCATACAAATGTCGGTGTAGATATTTCCATGTTCATAGAGATGACGGTGTAGATATTTCCATGTTTATACAGGTAGCAGTGTAGTTATTACCATGTTTATAGACATAGCAGTGTAGATATTTCCATTGATATACAGATAGCTGTGTTGATATTTGCATGTTCATAGAGATAGCGGTGTAGATATTTCCATGTTTATTCAGATAGCGGTGTAGATATTTCCATATTCATACAGTTAGCTGTGCAGATATTTCCATGTTCATACTAATGGCGGTGTAGATATTTCCATGTTTATACAGATAGCAGTGAAGATGTTTCCATGTTTATAGAGATAGCAGTGTAGATATTTCCAGTGATATACAGATAGCTGTGTAGATATTTGCATGTTCATACACATAGCGGTGTAGATATTTCCATGTTCATACAGATAGCGGTGTAGATATTTCCATGTTCGTACAGAGAGCGGTGTAGATATTTCCATGTTCATACATATAGCAGTGTAGATATTTCCATGTTCATACAGATGGCGGTGTAGGTATTTCCATGTTCATACAGTTAGCGGTGTAGATATTTCCATGTTCATACAAATGGCGGTGTAGATATTTCCATGTTCATAGTAATGGCGGTGTAGATATTTCCATGTTCATACAAATGGCGGTGTAGATCTTTCCATGTTCATAGAGATGGCGGTGTAGATCTTTCCAAGTTTATACAGATTGCGCTGTAGTTATTTCCATGTTTATAGAGATAGCAGTGTAGATATTTCCATTGATATACAGATAGCGGGGTAGATATTTCCATGTTCATACAGTTAGCGGTGTAGATATTTCCATGTTCATACAGATGGCGGTGTAGATATTTCCATGTTCATACAGATGGCGGTGTAGATATTTCCATGTTCATACAGATAGCGATGTAGTTATTTCCATGTTCATACCGACAGCGGTGTAGATATTTCCATGTTCATACAGTTAGCGTTGTAGATATTTCCATGTTCACACAGATGGCGGTGAAGATATTTACGTGTTCATACAGATGGCGGTGTAGATATTTCCATGTTCGTACGGATGGCAGTGTAGATATTTCCATGTTTATATAGGTGGCGGTGTAGACATTTCCATGTTTATACAGATAGCAGTGTAGTTATTTCCATGTTTATAGAGATAGCAGTGTGGATATTTCCATTGATATACAGATAGCTGTGTAGGTATTTGCATGTTCATACAGATAGCGGTGTAGATATTTCCATGTTCATACTGATAGCTGTGTAGATATTTCCATGTTCATACAGATAGCGGTGTAGATATTTCCATGTTCATACAGATAACGGTGTAGATATATCCATGTTCATACACATAGCGGTGTAGATATTTCCATGTTCATACAGTTAGCGGTGTAGATATTTCCATGTTCATAGAGATAACGGTGTAGATATTTCCATGTTCATACAGATATCGGTGTAGATATTTCCATGTTCATACTGTTAGCGGTGTAGATATTTCCATGTTCTTACAGATGGCGGTGTAGATATTTACATGTTCATACAGATGGCGGTGTAGATATTTCCATGATCATACAGATGGCGGTGTAGATATTTCCATGTTCATAGAGATGGCGGTGTAGATATTTCCATGTTTATGCAGATAGCGGTATAGATATTTCCATGTTTGTACAGATGGTGGTGTAGATATTTCCATGTTTATAGAGATGGCGGTCTAGATATTTCCATGTTTACAGAGATAGTGTTGTAGTTATTTCCAAGTTTATAGAGACAGCGTTGTAGATATTTCCATGTTTATACAGATAGCGGTGAAGATATTTCCATGTTTATACAGATAGCTTTGTAGATATTTCCATGTTTATACAGATAGCAGTGTAGATATTTCCATATTTATAGAGATAGTGGTGTAGATAATTTGAATTTATACCGAGAGCAGTGTAGATATTTTCAAGTTCATACAGATAGCGGTGTAGATATTTCCACGTTTATAGAAATGGCGCTGTAGATATTTCCATGTTCATGCAGATGGCGGTGTAGATATTTCCATGTTCATACAAATGGCGGTGTAGGTATTTCCATCTTCATAGAGATGGCGGTGTAGATATTTCCATGTTCATACAAACGGCGGTGTAGATATTTCCATGTTCATAGAGATGGCGGTGTAGATATTTCCATGTTTATACAGATAGCAGTGTAGTTATTTCCATGTTTATAGAGATAGCAGTGTAGACATTTCCATTGATATACAGATAGCTGTGTAGATATTTGCATGTTCATACAGATAGCGGAGTAGATATTTCCATGTTCATACAGATAGCGGTGTAGATATTCCCATGTTCATACAGATAGCGGTGTAGTTATTTCCATGTTCATACAGTTAGCGGTGTAGATATTTCTATGTTCTTACAGATGGCAGTGTAGATATTTACATGTTCATACAGATGGCGGTGTAGATATTTCCACGTTCTTACAGATGGCGGTGTAGATATTTCCATGTTCATACAGATAGCGTTGTAGATATTTCCGTGTTCATACAGTTAGCGGTGTAGATATTTCCATGTTCATAGAGATGGCGGTGTAGATATTTACATGTTCATACAGATGGCGGTGTAGATATTTCCATGTTCATAGAGATGGCGGTGTAGATATTTCCATGTTCATACAGTTAGCGGTGTAGGTATTTCCATGTTCATACAGATGGCGGTGTAGATATTTACATGTTCATACAGATGGCGGTGTAGATATTTCCATGTTCATAGAGATGGCGGTGTAGATATTTCCATGTTTATGCAGATAGCGGTATAGATATTTCCATGTTTATACAGATGGTGGTGTAGATATTTCCATGTTTATAGAGATGGCGGTCTAGATATTTCCATGTTTACAGAGATAGTGGTGTAGTTATTTCCAAGTTTATAGAGACAGCGTTGTAGATATTTCCATGTTTATACAGATAGCGGTGAAGATATTTCCATGTTTATACAGATAGCTGTGTAGATATTTCCATGTTTATACAGATAGCAGTGTAGATATTTCCATGTTTATAGAGATAGTGTTGTAGATAATTTCAATTTATACCGAGAGCAGTGTAGATATTTCCAAGTTCATACAGATAGCGGTGTAGATATTTCCACGTTTATAGAGATGGCGGTGTAGATATTTCCATGGTCATGCAGATGGCGGTGTAGATATTTCCATGTTCATACAAATGGCAGTGTAGGTATTTCCATGTTCATAGATATGGCGGTGTAGTTATTTCCATGTTCATACAAACGGCGGTGTAGTTATTTCCATGTTCATAGAGATGGCGGTGTAGATATTTCCATGTTTATACAGATAGCAGTGTAGTTATTTCCATGTTTATAGAGATAGCATTGTAGATATTTCCATTGTTATACAGATAGCTGTGTAGATATTTGCATGTTCATACAGATAGCGGTGTAGGTATTTCCATGTTCGTACAGATAGCGGTGTAGATATTTTCATGTTCAAACAGATAGCAGTGTAGATATTTCCATGTTCATACAGATAACGGTTTAGATATTTCCATGTTCATACAGATAGCGGTGTAGATATTTCCATGTTCATACAGTTAGCGGTGAAGATATTTCCATGTACATACAGATGGCGGTGTAGATATTTACATGTTCATACAGATGGCGGTATAGATATTTCCATGTTCGTACAGATGGCGGTGTAGATATTTCCATGTTCATAGAGATGGCGGTGTAGATATTTCCATGTTTATGCAGATAGCGGTATAGATATTTCCGTGTTTATACAGATGGTGGTGTAGATATTTCCATGTTTATAGAGATGGCGGTCTAGATATTTCCATGTTTACAGAGATAGTGGTGTAGTTATTTCCAAGTTTATAGAGACAGCGTTGTACATATTTCCATGTTTATGCAGATAGCGGTGAAGATATTTCCATGTTTATACAGATAGCGTTGTAGATATTTCCATGTTTATACAGATAGCAGTGTAGATATTTCCATGTTTATAGAGATAGTGGTGTAGATAATTTCAATTTTATACAGAGAGCAGTGTAGATACTTCCAAGTTAATACAGATAGCGGTGTAGATATTTCCACGTTTACAGAGATGGCGGTGTAGATATTTCCATGTTCATACAGATGGCAGTGTAGATATTTCCACGTTTATAGGTATTGCGGTGTAGATATTTTCATGTTTACACAGATGGCGGTGTAGATATTTCCATGTTTACACAGATAGCGGTGTAGACATTTCCATGTTTACACAGATAGCGGTGTGGATATTTCCATGTTCATACAAATGTCGGTGTAGATATTTCCATGTTCATAGAGATGACGGTGTAGATATTTCCATGTTTATACAGGTAGCAGTGTAGTTATTACCATGTTTATAGACATAGCAGTGTAGATATTTCCATTGATATACAGATAGCTGTGTAGATATTTGCATGTTCATAGAGATAGCGGTGTAGATATTTCCATGTTTATTCAGATAGCGGTGTAGATATTTCCATATTCATACAGTTAGCGGTGTAGATATTTCCATGTTCATACAAATGGCGGTGTAGATATTTCCATGTTTATACAGATAGCAGTGTAGATGTTTCCATGTTTATAGAGATAGCAGTGTAGATATTTCCAGTGATATACAGATAGCTGTGTAGATATTTGCATGTTCATACACATAGCGGTGTAGATATTTCCATGTTCATACAGATAGCGGTGTAGATATTTCCATGTTCGTACAGAGAGCGGTGTAGATATTTCCATGTTCATACAGATAGCGGTGTAGATATTTCCATGTTTATAGAGACGGCGGTCTAGATATTTCCATGTTTACAGAGATAGTGGTGTACTTATTTCCAAGTTTATAGAGACAGCGTTGTAGATATTTCAATGTTTATACAGATAGCGGTGAAGATATTTCCATGTTTATACAGATAGCGGTGTAGATATTTCCATGTTTATACAGATAGCAGTGTAGATATTTCCATGTTTATAGAGAGAGTGGTGTAGATAATTTCTATTTATACCGAGAGCAGTGGAGATATTTCCAAGTTCATACAGATAGCGGTGTAGATATTTCCACATTTATAGTGATGGCGGTGTAGATATTTCCATGTTCATGCAGAGGGCGGTGTAGATATTTCCATGTTCATACAAATGACGGTGTAGGTATTTCCATGTTCATAGAGATGGCGGTGTAGATATTTCCATGTTTATACAGATAGCAGTGTAGTTATTTCCATGTTTATAGAGATAGCAGTGTAGATATTTCCATTGATATACAGATAGCTGTGTAGATATTTGCATGTTCATACAGATAGCGGAGTAGGTATTTCCATGTTTGTACAGATAGCGGTGTAGATATTTCCATGTTCATACAGATAGCGGTGTAGATATTTCCATGTTCATACAGTTAGCGGTGTAGATATTTCCATGTTCTTACAGATGGCAGTGTAGATATTAACATGTTCATACAGATGGCGGTGTAGATATTTCCATGTTCATACAGATGGCGGTGTAGATATTTCCATGTTCATACAGATAGCGGTGTAGATATTTCCGTGTTCATACAGTTAGCAGTGTAGATATTTCCATGTTCATACAGATGGCGGTGTATATATTTACATGTTCATACAGATGGCGGAGTAGATATTTCCATGTTCGTACGGATGGCAGTGTAGATATTTCCATGTTCATATAGGTGGCGGTGTAGATATTTCCATGTTTATACAGATAGCAGTGTAGTTATTTCCATGTTTATAGAGATAGCATTGTGGATATTTCCATTGATATACAGATAGCTGTGTAGGTATTTGCATGTTCATACAGATAGCAGTATAGTTATTTCCATGTTTATAGAGATAGCATTGTGGATATTTCCACTGATATACAGATAGCTGTGTATGTATTTGCATGTTCATACAGATAGCGGTGTAGATATTTCCATGTTCATACTGATAGCTGTGTAGATATTTCCATGTTCATACAGATAGCGGTGTAGATATTTCCATGTTCATACAGGTAACGGTGTAGATATTTCCATGTTCATACAGATGGCGGTGTAGATATTTCCATGTTCATACAGATGGCGGTGTAGATATTTCCATGTTCATAGAGATGGCGGTGTAGATATTTCCATGTTTATGCAGATAGCGGTATAGTTATTTCCATGTTTATACAGATGGTGGTGTAGATATTTCCATGTTTATAGAGATGGCGGTCTAGATATTTCCATGTTTACAGAGATATTGGTGTAGTTATTTCCAAGTTTATAGAGACAGCGTTGTAGATATTTCCATGTTTATACTGATAGCGGTGAAGATATTTCCATGTTTATACAGATAGCTGTGAAGATATTTCCATGTTTATACAGATACCAGTGTAGATATTTCCATGTTTATAGAGATAGTGGTGTAGATAATTTCAGTTTATACCGAGAGCAGTGTAGATATTTCCAAGTTCATACAGATAGCAGTGTAGATATTTCCACGTTTATAGTGATGGTGGTGTAGATATTTCCATGGTCATGCAGATGGCGGTGTAGATATTTCCATGTTCATACAGTTAGCGGTGTAGATATTTCCATGTTCATACAAATGGCAGTGTAGGTATTTCCATGTCCATAGATATGGCGGTGTAGCTATTTCCATGTTCATACAAATGGCGGTGTAGATATTTCCATGTTCATAGAGATGGCGGTGTAGATATTTCCATGTTTATACAGATAGCAGTGTAGTTATTTCCATGTTTATAGAGATAGCAGTGTAGATATTTCCATTGATATACAGATAGCTGTGTAGATATTTGCATGTTCATACAGATAGCGGTGTAGATATTTCCATGTTCGTACAGTTAGCGGTGTAGATATTTCCATTTTCATACAGATAGCGGTGTAGATATTTCCATGTTCATACAGATAACGGTGTAGATATTTCCATGTTCATACAGATAGCGGTGTAGATATTTCCATGTTCATACAGTTAGCGGTGAAGATATTTCCATGTTCATAAAGATGGCGGTGTAGATATTTACATGTTCATACAGATGGCGGTATAGATATTTCCATGTTCGTACAGATGGCGGTGTAGATATTTCCATGTTCATAGAGATGGCGGTGTAGATATTTCCATGTTTATGCAGATAGCGGTATAGATATTTCCATGTTTATACAGATGGTGGTGTAGATATTTCCATGTTTATAGAGATGGCGGTCTAGATATTTCCATGATTACAGAGATAGTGGTGTAGTTATTTCCAAGTTTATAGAGACAGCGTTGTAGCTATTTCCATGTTTATACAGATAGCAGTGTAGATATTTCCATGTTTATAGAGATAGCAGTGTAGATATTTCCATTGATATACAGATAGCTGTGTAGATATTTGCATGTTCATACAGATAGCGGAGTAGGTATTTCCATGTTTGTACAGATAGCGGTGTAGATATTTCCATGTTCATACAGATAGCGGTGTAGATATTTCCATGTTCATACAGTTAGCGGTGTAGATATTTCCATGTTCTTACAGATGGCAGTGTAGATATTAACATGTTCATACAGATGGCGGTGTAGATATTTCCATGTTCATACAGATGGCGGTGTAGATGTTTCCATGTTCATAGAGATGGCGGTGTAGATATTTCCATGTTCGTACAGATAGCTGTGTAGATATTTCCATGTTCATACAGATAGCAGTGTAGATATTTCCATGTTCATACAGATAACGGTGTAGATATATACATGTTCATTCAGATAGCGGTGTAGATATTTCCATGTTCATACAGTTAGCGGTGTAGATATTTCTATGTTCATAGAGATAACGGTGTAGATATTTCCATGCTCATACAGATAGCGGTGTAGATATTTCCATGTTCATACAGTTAGCGGTGTAGATATTTCCATGTTCATACAGATGGCGGTGTAGATATTTACATGTTCATACAGATGGCGGTGTAGATATTTCCATGTTCGTATAGATGGCAGTGTAGATATTTCCATGTTCATAGAAATGGCGGTGTAGATATTTCCATGTTTATGCAGATAGCGGTATAGATATTTCCATGTTTATACAGATGGTGGTGTGGATATTTCCATGTTTATAGAGACGGCGGTCCAGATATTTCCATGTTTTCAGAGATAGTGGTGTACTTATTTCCAAGTTTATAGAGACAGCGTTGTAGATATTTCCATGTTTATACAGATAGCGGTGAAGATATTTCCATGTTTATACAGATAGCGGTGTAGATATTTCCATGTTTATACAGATAGCAGTGTAGATATTTCCATGTTTATAGAGAGAGTGGTGTAGATAATTTCTATTTATACCGAGAGCAGTGTAGATATTTCCAAGTTAATACAGATAGCGGTGTAGATATTTCCACGTTTACAGAGATGGCGGTGTAGATATTTCCATGTTCATACAGATGGCAGTGTAGATATTTCCACGTTTATAGGTATTGCGGTGTAGATATTTTCATGTTTACACAGATGGCGGTGTAGATATTTCCATGTTTACACAGATAGCGGTGTAGACATTTCCATGTTTACACAGATAGCGGTGTGGATATTTCCATGTTCATACAAATGTCGGTGTAGATATTTCCATGTTCATAGAGATGACGGTGTAGATATTTCCATGTTTATACAGGTAGCAGTGTAGTTATTACCATGTTTATAGACATAGCAGTGTAGATATTTCCATTGATATACAGATAGCTGTGTAGATATTTGCATGTTCATAGAGATAGCGGTGTAGATATTTCCATGTTTATTCAGATAGCGGTGTAGATATTTCCATATTCATACAGTTAGCAGTGTAGATATTTCCATGTTCATACAAATGGCGGTGTAGATATTTCCATGTTTATACAGATAGCAGTGTAGATGTTTCCATGTTTATAGAGATAGCAGTGTAGATATTTCCAGTGATATACAGATAGCTGTGTAGATATTTGCATGTTCATACACATAGCGGTGTAGATATTTCCATGTTCATACAGATAGCGGTGTAGATATTTCCATGTTCGTACAGAGAGCGGTGTAGATATTTCCATGTTAATACAGATAGCGGTGTAGATATTTCCATGTTTATAGAGACGGCGGTCTAGATATTTCCATGTTTACAGAGATAGTGGTGTACTTATTTCCAAGTTTATAGAGACAGCGTTGTAGATATTTCCATGTTTATACAGATAGCAGTGAAGATATTTCCATGTTTATACAGATAGCGGTGTAGATATTTCCATGTTTATACAGATAGCAGTGTAGATATTTCCATGTTTATAGAGAGAGTGGTGTAGATAATTTCTATTTATACCGAGAGCAGTGGAGATATTTCCAAGTTCATACAGATAGCGGTGTAGATATTCCCACATTTATAGAGATGGCGGTGTAGATATTTCCATGTTCATGCAGAGGGCGGTGTAGATATTTCCATGTTCATACAAATGGCGGTGTAGGTATTTCCATGTTCATAGAGATGGCGGTGTAGATATTTCCATGTTCATACAAATGGCGGTGTAGATATTTCCATGTTCATAGAGATGGCGGTGTAGATATTTCCATGTTTATACAGATAGCAGTGTAGTTATTTCCATGTTTATAGAGATAGCAGTGTAGATATTTCCATTGATATACAGATAGCTGTGTAGATATTTGCATGTTCATACAGATAGCGGAGTAGGTATTTCCATGTTTGTACAGATAGCGGTGTAGATATTTCCATGTTCATACAGATAGCGGTGTAGATATTTCCATGTTCATACAGTTAGCGGTGTAGATATTTCCATGTTCTTACAGATGGCAGTGTAGATATTAACATGTTCATACAGATGGCGGTGTAGATATTTCCATGTTCATACAGATGGCGGTGTAGATATTTCCATGTTCATACAGATAGCGGTGTAGATATTTCCGTGTTCATACAGTTAGCAATGTAGATATTTCCATGTTCATACAGATGGCGGTGTAGATATTTACATGTTCATACAGATGGCGGTGTAGATATTTCCATGTTCGTACGGATGGCAGTGTAGATATTTCCATGTTCATATAGGTGGCGGTGTAGATATTTCCATGTTTATACAGATAGCAGTGTAGTTATTTCCATGTTTATAGAGATAGCATTGTGGATATTTCCATTGATATACAGATAGCTGTGTAGGTATTTGCATGTTCATACAGATAGCGGTGTAGATATTTCCATGTTCGTACAGATAGCTGTGTAGATATTTCCATGTTCATACAGATAGCGGTGTAGATATTTCCATGTTCATACAGATAGCGGTGTAGATATTTCCATGTTCGTACAGATAGCTGTGTAGATATTTCCATGTTCATACAGATAGCGGTGTAGATATTTCCATGTTCATACAGGTAACGGTGTAGATATTTCCATGTTCATACAGATGGCGGTGTAGATATTTCCATGTTCATACAGATGGCGGTGTAGATATTTCCATGTTCATAGAGATGGCGGTGTAGATATTTCCATGTTTATGCAGATAGCGGTATAGATATTTCCATGTTTATACAGATGGTGGTGTAGATATTTCCATGTTTATAGAGATGGCGGTCTAGATATTTCCATTTTTACAGAGATAGTGGTGTAGTTATTTCCAAGTTTATAGAGACAGCGTTGTAGATATTTCCATGTTTATACTGATAGCGGTGAAGATATTTCCATGTTTATACAGATAGCTGTGAAGATATTTCCATGTTTATACAGATAGCAGTGTAGATATTTCCATGTTTATAGAGATAGTGGTGTAGATAATTTCAGTTTATACCGAGAGCAGTGTAGATATTTCCAAGTTCATACTGATAGCGGTGTAGATATTTCCACGTTTATAGAGATGGCGGTGTAGATATTTCCATGGTCATGCAGATGGCGGTGTAGATATTTCCATGTTCATACAGTTAGCGGTGTAGATATTTCCATGTTCATACAAATGGCAGTGTAGGTATTTCCATGTCCATAGATATGGCGGTGTAGCTATTTCCATGTTCATACAAATGGCGGTGTAGATATTTCCATGTTCATAGAGATGGCGGTGTAGATATTTCCATGTTTATACAGATAGCAGTGTAGTTATTTCCATGTTTATAGAGATAGCAGTGTAGATATTTCCATTGATATACAGATAGCTGTGTAGATATTTGCATGTTCATACAGATAGCGGTGTAGATATTTCCATGTTCGTACAGTTAGCGGTGTACATATTTCCATTTTCATACAGATAGCGGTGTAGATATTTCTATGTTCATACAGATAACGGTGTAGATATTTCCATGTTCATACAGATAGCGGTGTAGATATTTCCATGTTCATACAGTTAGCGGTGAAGATATTTCCATGTTCATAAAGATGGCGGTGTAGATATTTACATGTTCATACAGATGGCGGTATAGATATTTCCATGTTCATAGAGATGGCGGTGTAGATATTTCCATGTTTATGCAGATAGCGGTATAGATATTTCCATGTTTATACAGATGGTGGTGTAGATATTTCCATGTTTATAGAGATGGCGGTCTAGATATTTCCATGATTACAGAGATAGTGGTGTAGTTATTTCCAAGTTTATAGAGACAGCGTTGTAGCTATTTCCATGTTTATACAGATAGCAGTGTAAATATTTCCATGTTTATAGAGATAGCAGTGTAGATACTTCCATTGATATACAGATAGCTGTGTAGATATTTGCATGTTCATACAGATAGCGGAGTAGGTATTTCCATGTTTGTACAGATAGCGGTGTAGATATTTCCATGTTCATACAGATAGCGGTGTAGATATTTCCATGTTCATACAGTTAGCTGTGTAGATATTTCCATGTTCTTACAGATGGCAGTGTAGATATTAACATGTTCATACAGATGGCGGTGTAGATATTTCCATGTTCATACAGATGGCGGTGTAGATATTTCCATGTTCATAGAGATGGCGGTGTAGATATTTCCATGTTCGTACAGATAGCTGTGTAGATATTTCCATGTTCATACAGATAGCAGTGTAGATATTTCCATGTTCATACAGATAACGGTGTAGATATATACATGTTCATTCAGATAGCGGTGTAGATATTTCCATGTTCATACAGTTAGCGGTGTAGATATTTCTATGTTCATAGAGATAACGGTGTAGATATTTCCATGCTCATACAGATAGCGGTGTAGATATTTCCATGTTCATACAGTTAGCGGTGTAGATATTTCCATGTTCATACAGATGGCGGTGTAGATATTTACATGTTCATACAGATGGCGGTGTAGATATTTCCATGTTCGTACAGATGGCAGTGTAGATATTTCCATGTTCATAGAAATGGCGGTGTAGATATTTCCATGTTTATGCAGATAGCGGTATAGATATTTCCATGTTTATACAGATGGTGGTGTGGATATTTCCATGTTTATAGAGACGGCGGTCTAGATATTTCCATGTTTTCAGAGATAGTGGTGTACTTATTTCCAAGTTTATAGAGACAGCGTTGTAGATATTTCCATGTTTATACAGATAGCGGTGAAGATATTTCCATGTTTATACAGATAGCGGTGTAGATATTTCCATGTTTATACAGATAGCAGTGTAGATATTTCCATGTTTATAGAGAGAGTGGTGTAGATAATTTCTATTTATACCGAGAGCAGTGTAGATATTTCCAAGTTCATACAGATAGCGGTGTAGATATTTCCACATTTATAGAGATGGCGGTGTAGATATTTCCATGTTCATGCAGAGGGCGGTGTAGATATTTCCATGTTCATAGAGATGGCGGTGTAGATATTTCCATGTTTATACAGATAGCAGTGTAGTTATTTCCATGTTTATACAGATAGCAGTGTAGATATTTCCATTGATATACAGATAGCTGTGTAAATATTTGCATGTTCATACAGATAGCGGAGTAGGTATTTCCATGTTTGTACAGATAGCGGTGTAGATATTTCCATGTTCATACAGATAGCGGTGTAGATATTTCCATGTTCATACAGTTAGCGGTGTAGATATTTCCATGTTCTTACAGATGGCAGTGTAGATATTAACATGCTCATACAGATGGCGGTGTAGATATTTCCATGTTCATACAGATGGCGGTGTAGATATTTCCATGTTCATACAGATAGCGGTGTAGATATTTCCGTGTTCATACAGTTAGCAGTGTAGATATTTCCATGTTCATACAGATGGCAGTGTAGATATTTACATGTTCATACAGATGGCGGTGTAGATATTTCCATGTTCGTACGGATGGCAGTGTAGATATTTCCATGTTCATATAGGTGGCGGTGTAGATATTTCCATGTTTATACAGATAGCAGTGTAGTTATTTCCATGTTTATAGAGATAGCATTGTGGATATTTCCATTGATATACAGATAGCTGTGTAGGTATTTGCATGTTCATACAGATAGCGGTGTAGATATTTCCATGTTCGTACAGATAGCTGTGTAGATATTTCCATGTTCATACAGATAGCGGTGTAGATATTTCCATGTTCATACAGGTAACGGTGTAGATATTTCCATGTTCATACAGATGGCGGTGTAGATATTTCCATGTTCATACAGATAGCGGTGTAGATAATTCCATGTTCATACAGTTAGCAGTGTAGATATTTCCATGTTCATACAGATGGCGGTATAGATATTTACATGTTCATACAGATGGCGGTGTAGATATTTCCATGTTCATAGAGATGGCGGTGTAGATATTTCCATGTTTATGCAGATAGCGGTATAGATATTTCCATGTTTATACAGATGGTGGTGTAGATATTTCCATGTTTATAGAGATGGCGGTCTAGATATTTCCATGTTTACAGAGATAGTGGTGTAGTTATTTCCAAGTTTATAGAGACAGCGTTGTAGATATTTCCATGTTTATACTGATAGCGGTGAAGATATTTCCATGTTTATACAGATAGCTGTGTAGATATTTCCATGTTTATACAGATAGTAGTGTAGATATTTCCATGTTTATAGAGATAGTGGTGTAGATAATTTCAGTTTATACCGAGAGCAGTGTAGATATTTCCAAGTTCATACAGATAGCGGTGTAGATATTTCCACATTTATAGAGATGGCGGTGTAGATATTTCCATGTTCATGCAGAGGGCGGTGTAGATATTTCCATGTTCATACAAATGGCGGTGTAGGTATTTCCATGTTCATAGAGATGGCGGTGTAGATATTTCCATGTTCATACAAATGGCGGTGTAGATATTTCCATGTTCATAGAGATGGCGGTGTAGATATTTCCATGTTTATACAGATAGCAGTGTAGTTATTTCCATGTTTATAGAGATAGCAGTGTAGATATTTCCATTGATATACAGATAGCTGTGTAGATATTTGCATGTTCATACAGATAGCGGAGTAGGTATTTCCATGTTTGTACAGATAGCGGTGTAGATATTTCCATGTTCATACAGATAGCGGTGTAGATATTTCCATGTTCATACAGTTAGCGGTGTAGATATTTCCATGTTCTTACAGATGGCAGTGTAGATATTAACATGTTCATACAGATGGCGGTGTAGATATTTCCATGTTCATACAGATGGCGGTGTAGATATTTCCATGTTCATACAGATAGCGGTGTAGATATTTCCGTGTTCATACAGTTAGCAGTGTAGATATTTCCATGTTCATACAGATGGCGGTGTAGATATTTACATGTTCATACAGATGGCGGTGTAGATATTTCCATGTTCGTACGGATGGCAGTGTTGATATTTCCATGTTCATATAGGTGGCGGTGTAGATATTTCCATGTTTATACAGATAGCAGTGTAGTTATTTCCATGTTTATAGAGATAGCATTGTGGATATTTCCATTGATATACAGATAGCTGTGTAGGTATTTGCATGTTCATACAGATAGCGGTGTAGATATTTCCATGTTCGTACAGATAGCTGTGTAGATATTTCCATGTTCATACAGATAGCGGTGTAGATATTTCCATGTTCATACAGGTAACGGTGTAGATATTTCCATGTTCATACAGATGGCGGTGTAGATATTTCCATGTTCATACAGATAGCGGTGTAGATAATTCCATGTTCATACAGTTAGCAGTGTAGATATTTCCATGTTCATACAGATGGCGGTATAGATATTTACATGTTCATACAGATGGCGGTGTAGATATTTCCATGTTCATAGAGATGGCGGTGTAGATATTTCCATGTTTATGCAGATAGCGGTATAGATATTTCCATGTTTATACAGATGGTGGTGTAGATATTTCCATGTTTATAGAGAAGGCGGTCTAGATATTTCCATGTTTACAGAGATAGTGGTGTAGTTATTTCCAAGTTTATAGAGACAGCGTTGTAGATATTTCCATGTTTATACTGATAGCGGTGAAGATATTTCCATGTTTATACAGATAGCTGTGAAGATATTTCCATGTTTATACACATAGCAGTGTAGATATTTCCATGTTTATAGAGATAGTGGTGTAGATAATTTCAGTTTATACCGAGAGCAGTGTAGATATTTCCAAGTTCATACAGATAGCTGTGTAGATATTTCCACGTTTATAGAGATGGCGGTGTAGATATTTCCATGGTCATGCAGATGGCGGTGTAGATATTTCCATGTTCATACAGATGGCGGTGTAGATATTTCCATGTTCATACAGTTAGCGGTGTAGATATTTCCATGTTCATACAAATGGCAGTGTAGGTATTTCCATGTTCATAGATATGGCGGTGTAGCTATTTCCATGTTCATACAAATGGCGGTGTAGATATTTCCATGTTCATAGAGATGGCGGTGTAGATATTTCCATGTTTATACAGATAGCAGTGTAGTTATTTCCATGTTTATAGAGATAGCATTGTAGATATTTCCATTGATATACAGATAGCTGTGTAGATATTTGCATGATCATACAGATAGCGGTGTAGATATTTCCATGTTCGTACAGATAGCGGTGCAGATATTTCCATGTTCATACAGAGAGCGGTGTAGATATTTCCATGTTCATACAGATAACGGTGTAGATATTTCCATGTTCATACAGATAGCGGTGTAGATATTTCCATGTTCATACAGTTAGCGGTGAAGATATTTCCATGTTCATACAGATGGTGGTGTAGATATTTACATGTTCTTACAGATGGCGGTATAGATATTTCCATGTTCGTACAGATGGCGGTATAGATATTTCCATGTTCACAGAGATGGCGGTGTAGATATTTCCATGTTTATGCAGAGAGCGGTATAGATATTTCCGTGTTTATACAGATGGTGGTGTAGATATTTCCATGTTTATAGAGATGGCGGTCTAGATATTTCCATGTTTACAGAGATAGTGGTGCAGTTATTTCCAAGCTTATAGAGACAGCGTTGTAGATATTTCCATGTTTATACAGATAGCAGTGAAGATATTTCCATGTTTATACAGATAGCGTTGTAGATATTTCCATGTTTATACAGATAGCAGTGTAGATATTTCCATGTTTATAGAGATAGTGGTGTAGATAATTTCAATTTTATACAGAGAGCAGTGTGGATATTTCCAAGTTAATACAGATAGCGGTGTAGATATTTCCACGTGTATAGAGATGGCGGTGTAGGTATTTCCATGTTCATACAGAAGGCAGTGTAGATATTTCCACGTTTATAGGTATTGCGGTGTAGATATTTTCATGTTTACACAGATGGCGGTGTAGATATTTCCATGTTTACACAGATAGCGGTGTAGACATTTCCATGTTTACACAGATAGCGGTGTGGATATTTCCATGTTCATACAAATGTCGGTGTGGATATTTCCATATTCATAGAGATGACGGTGTAGATATTTCCATGTTTATACAGGTAGCAGTGTAGTTATTACCATGTTTATAGACATAGCAGTGTAGATATTTCCATTGATATACAGAGAGCTGTGTAGATATTTGCATGTTCATAGAGATAGCGGTGTAGATATTTCCATGTTTATTCAGATAGCGGTGTAGATATTTCCATATTCATACAGTTAGCGGTGTAGATATTTCCATGTTCATACAAATGGCGGTGTAGATATTTCCATGTTTATACAGATAGCAGTGTAGATGTTTCCATGTTTATAGAGATAGCAGTGTAGATATTTCCATTGATATACAGATAGCTGTGTAGATATTTGCATGTTCATACACATAGCGGTGTAGATATTTCCATGTTCATACAGATAGCGGTGTAGATATTTCCATGTTCGTACAGAGAGCGGTGTATGTATTTCCATGTTCATACAGATAGCGGTGTAGATATTTCCATGTTCATACAGATGGCGGTGTAGATATTTCCATGTTCATACAAATGGCGGTGTAGATATTTCCATGTTCATAGAGATGGCGGTGTAGATATTTCCATGTTTATACAGATAGCAGTGTAGTTATTTCCATGTTTATAGAGATAGCAGTGTAGATATTTCCATTGATATACAGATAGCTGTGTAGATATTTGCATGATCATACAGATAGCGGTGTAGATATTTCCATGTTCGTACAGATAGCGGTGTAGATATTTCCATGTTCTTACAGATGGCAGTGTAGATATTTACATGTTCATACAGATGGCGGTGTAGATATTTCCATGTTCATATAGATGGCGGTGTAGATATTTCCATGTTCATACAGATGGCGGTCTAGATATTTCCATGTTCATACAGATAGCGGTGTAGATATTTCCATGTTCATACAGTTAGCGCTGTAGATATTTCCATGTTCATACAGATGGCGGTGCAGATATTTACATGTTCATACAGATGGCGGTGTAGATATTTCCATGTTCGTAGGGATGGCAGTGTAGATATTTCCATGTTCATACAGGTGGCAGTGTAGATATTTCCATGTTTATACAGATAGCAGTGTAGTTATTTCCATGTTTATAGAGATAGCATTGTAGATATATCCATTGATATACAGATAGCTGTGTAGATATTTGCATGTTCATACAGATATCGGTGTAGATATTTCCATGTTCGTACAGATAGCGGTGTAGATATTTCCATGTTCATACTGATAGCGGTGTAGTTATTTCCATGTTCATACAGATAACGGTGTAGATATTTCCATGTTCATACAGTTAGCCTTGAAAATATTTCCATGTTCATACAGATGGCGGTGTAGATACTTACATGTTCATACAGATGGCGGTATAGATATTTCCATGTTCGTACAGATGGCGGTGTAGATAATTCCATGTTCATAGAGATGGCGGTGTAGATATTTCCATGTTTATGCAGATAGCGGTATAGATATTTCCATGTTTATACAGATGGTGGTGTAGATATTTCCATGTTTGTAGAGATGGCAGTCTAGATATTTCCATGTTTACAGAGATAGTGGTGTAGTTATTTCCAAGTTTATAGAGACAGCGTTGTAGATATTTCCATGTTTATACAGATAGCGGTGAAGATATTTCCATGTTTATACAGATAGCGTTGTAGATATTTCCATGTTTGTACAGATAGCAGTGTAGATATTTCCATGTTTATAGAGATAGTGGTGTAGATAATTTCAATTTTATACAGAGAGCAGTGTAGATATTTCCAAGTTAATACAGATAGCGGTGTAGATATTTCCACGTTTACAGAGATGGCGGTGTAGATATTTCCATGTTCATACAGATGGCAGTGTAGATATTTCCACGTTTATAGGTATTGCGGTGTAGTTATTTTCATGTTTACACAGATGGCGGTGTAGATATTTCCATGTTTACACAGATAGCGGTGTAGATATTTCCATGTTCATACAGATAGCGGTGTAGATATTTCCATGTTCATACAGTTAGCGCTGTAGATATTTCCATGTTCATACAGATGGCGGTGCAGATATTTCCATGTTCATACAGATGGCGGTGTAGATATTTCCATGTTCATACAGATGGCGGTATAGATATTTCCATGTTCGTACAGATGGCGGTGTAGATATTTCCATGTTCATAGAGATGGCGGTGTAGATATTTCCATGTTTATTCAGATAGCGGTATAGATATTTCCATGTTTATATAGATGGTGGTGTAGCTATTTCCATGTTTATAGAGACGGCGGTCTAGATATTTCCATGTTTACAGAGATAGTGGTGTAGTTATTTCCAAGTTTATAGAGACAGCGTTGTAGATATTTCCATGTTTATACAGATAGCGGTGAAGATATTTCCATGTTTATACAGATAGCGTTGTAGATATTTCCATGTTTATACAGATAGCAGTGTAGATATTTCCATGTTTATAGAGATAGTGGTGTAGATAATTTCAATTTTATACAGAGAGCAGTGTAGATATTTCCAAGTTAATACAGATAGCGGTGTAGATATTTCCACGTTTACAGAGATGGCTGTGTAGATATTTCCATGTTCATACAGATGGCAGTGTAGATATTTCCACGTTTATAGGTATTGCGGTGTAGATATTTTCATGTTTACACAGATGGCGGTGTAGATATTTCCATGTTTACACAGATAGCGGTGTAGACATTTCCATGTTTACACAGATAGCGGTGTGGATATTTCCATGTTCATACAAATGTCGGTGTAGATATTTCCGTGTTCATAGAGATGACGGTGTAGATATTTCCATGTTTATACTGGTAGCAGTGTATTTATTACCATGTTTATAGACATAGCAGTGTAGATATTTCCATTGATTCACAGATAGCTGTGTAGATATTTGCATGTTCATAGAGATAGCGGTGCAGATATTTCCATGTTTATTCAGATAGCGGTGTAGATATTTCCATATTCATACAGTTAGCGGTGTAGATATTTCCATGTTAATACAAATGGCGGTGTAGATATTTCCATGTTTATACAGATAGCAGTGTAGAAGTTTCCATGTTTATAGAGATAGCAGTGTAGATATTTCCATTAATATACAGATAGCTGTGTAGATATTTGCATGTTCATACACATAGCGGTGTAGATATTTCCATGTTCATACAGATAGCGGTGTAGATATTTCCATGTTCGTACAGAGAGCGGTGTAGATATTTCCATGTTCATACAGATAGCGGTGTAGATATTTCCATGTTCATACAGATAACGGTGTAGATATTTCCATGTTCATACAGATAGCGGTGTAGATATTTCCATGTTCATACAGTTAGCGGTGTAGATATTTCCATGTTCATACAAATGGCGGTGTAGATATTTCCATGTTCATAGAGATGGCGGTGTAGATATTTCCATGTTTATACAGATAGCAGTGTAGTTATTTCCATGTTTATAGAGATAGCAGTGTAGATATTTCCATTGATATACAGATAGCTGTGTAGATATTTGCATGTTCATACAGATAGCGGTGTAGATATTTCCATGTTTATACAGATAGCGGTGTAGATATTTCCATGTTCATACAGATAGCGGTGTAGATATTTCCATGTTCATACAGTTAGCGGTGTAGATATTTCCATGTTCTTACAGATGGCAGTGTAGATATTTACATGTTCATACAGATGGCGGTGTAGATATTTCCATGTTCATACAGATGGCGGTGTAGATATTTCCATGTTCATACAGATGGCGGTGTTGATATTTCCATGTTCATACAGATGGCGGTGTAGATATTTCCATGTTCATACAGTTAGCGCTGTAGATATTTCCATGTTCATACAGATGGCGGTGAAGATATTTCCATGTTCATACAGATGGCGGTGTAGATATTTCCATGTTCATACAGATGGCGGTATAGATATTTCCATGTTCGTACAGATGGCGGTGTAGATATTTCCATGTTCATAGAGATGGCGGTGTAGATATTTCCATGTTTATGCAGATAGCGGTATAGATATTTCCATGTTCATACAGATGGCGGTATAGATATTTCCATGTTCGTACAGATGGCGGTGTAGATATTTCCATGTTCATAGAGATGGCGGTCTAGATATTTCCATGTTTACAGAGATAGTGGTGTAGTTATTTCCAAGTTTATAGAGACAGCGTTGTAGATATTTCCATGTTTATACAGATAGCGGTGAAGATATTTCCATGTTTATACAGATAGCGTTGTAGATATTTCCATGTTTATACAGATAGCAGTGTAGATATTTCCATGTTTATAGAGATAGTGGTGTAGATAATTTCAATTTTATACAGAGAGCAGTGTAGATATTTCCAAGTTAATACAGATAGCGGTGTAGATATTTCCAGGTTTACAGAGATGGCGGTGTAGATATTTCCATGTTCATACAAATGGCGGTGTAGATATTTCCATGTTTATACAGATACCAGTGTAGAAGTTTCCATGTTTATAGAGATAGCAGTGTAGATATTTCCATTGACATACAGATAGCTGTGTAGGTATTTGCATGTTCATACACATAGCGGTGTAGATATTTCCATGTTCATACAGATAGCGGTGTAGATATTTCCATGTTCGTACAGAGAGAGGTGTAGATATTTCCATGTTCATACAGATAGCGGTGTAGATATTTCCATGTTCATGCAGATGGCGGTGTAGATATTTCCATGTTCATACAGTTAGCGGTGTAGATATTTCCATGTTCATACAAATCGCTGTGTAGATATTTCCATGTTCATAGAGATGGCGGTGTAGATATTTCCATGCTCATACAAATGGCGGTGTAGATATTTCCATGTTCATAGAGATGGCGGTGTAGATCTTTCCATGTTTATACAGATAGCAGTGTAGTTATTTCCATGTTTATAGAGATAGCAGTGCAGATATTTCCATTGATATACAGATAGCGGGGTAGATATTTCCATGTTCATACAGATAGCGGTGTAGATATTTCCATGTTCATACAGTTAGCGGTGTAGATATTTCCATGTTCCAACAGATAGCGGTGTAGATATTTCCATGTTAATACAGTTAGCGGTGTAGATATTTCCATGTTCATAGAGATAACGGTGTAGATATTTCCATGTTCATACTGATGGCGGTGTAGATATTTCTATGTTCATACAGTTAGCGGTGTAGATATTTCCATGTTCATACAGATGGCGGTGTAGATATTTACATGTTCATACAGATCGCGGTGTTGATATTTCCATGTTCGTACAGATGGCAGTGTAGATATTTCCATGTTCATAGAGATGGCGGTGTAGATATTTCCATGTTTATGCAGATAGCGGTATAGATATTTCCATGTTTATACAGATGGTGGTGTAGATATTTCCATGTTAATAGAGATGGCGGTCTAGATATTTCCATGTTTACAGAGATAGTGGTGTAAATATTTCCAAGTTTATAGAGACAGCGTTGTAGATATTTCCATGTTTAAACAGATAGCGGTGAAGATATTTCCATGTTTATACAGATAGCTGTGTAGATATTTCCATGTTTATACAGATAGCAGTGTAGATATTTCCAGGTTTATAGAGATAGTGGTGTAGATAATTTCAATTTATACCGAGAGCAGTGTAGATATTTCCAAGTTCATACAGATAGCGGTGTAGATATTTCCACGTTTATAGAGATGGCGGTGTAGATATTTCCATGGTCATACAAATGGCAGTGTAGGTATTTCCATGTTCATAGATATGGCGGTGTAGATATTTCCATGTTCATACAAATGGCGGTGTAGATATTTCCATGTTCATAGAGATGGCGGTGTAGATATTTCCATGTTTATACAGATAGCAGTGTAGTTATTTCCATGTTTATAGAGATAGCATTGTAGATATTTCCATTGATATACAGATAGCTGTGTAGATATTTGCATGATCATACAGATAGCGGTGTAGATATTTCCATGTTCGTACAGATAGCGGTGTAGATATTTCCATGTTCATACAGAGAGCGGTGTAGATATTTCCATGTTCATACAGATAACGGTGTAGATATTTCCATGTTCATACAGATAGCGGTGTAGATATTTCCATGTTCATACAGTTAGTGGTGAAGATATTTCCATGTTCATACAGATGGTGGTGTAGATATTTACATGTTCATACAGATGGCGGTATAGATATTTCCATGTTCGTACAGATGGCGGTGTAGATATTTCCATGTTCACAGAGATGGCGGTGTAGATATTTCCATGTTTATGCAGAGAGCGGTATAGATATTTCCGTGTTTATACAGATGGTGGTGTAGATATTTCCATGTTTATAGAGATGGCGGTCTAGATATTTCCATGTTTACAGAGATAGTGGTGTAGTTATTTCCAAGCTTATAGAGACAGCGTTGTAGATATTTCCATGTTTATACAGATAGCAGTGAAGATATTTCCATGTTTATACAGATAGTGTTGTAGATATTTCCATGTTTATACAGATAGCAGTGTAGATATTTCCATGTTTATAGAGATAGTGGTGTAGATAATTTCAATTTTATACAGAGAGCAGTGTGGATATTTCCAAGTTAATACAGATAGCGGTGTAGATATTTCCACGTGTATAGAGATGGCGGTGTAGATATTTCCATGTTCATACAGAAGGCAGTGTAGATATTTCCACGTTTATAGGTATTGCGGTGTAGATATTTTCATGTTTACACAGATGGCGGTGTAGATATTTCCATGTTTACACAGATAGCGGTGTAGACATTTCCATGTTTACACAGATAGCGGTGTGGATATTTCCATGTTCATACAAATGTCGGTGTAGATATTTCCATATTCATAGAGATGACGGTGTAGATATTTCCATGTTTATACAGGTAGCAGTGTAGTTATTACCATGTTTATAGACATAGCAGTGTAGATATTTCCATTGATATACAGATAGCTGTGTAGATATTTGCATGTTCATACCCATAGCGGTGTAGATATTTCCATATTCATAGAGATGACGGTGTAGATATTTCCATGTTTATACAGGTAGCAGTGTAGTTATTACCATGTTTATAGACATAGCAGTGTAGATATTTCCATTGATATACAGATAGCTGTGTAGATATTTCCATGTTCATACAGATAGCGGTGTAGATATTTCCATGTTCGTACAGAGAGCGGTGTAGGTATTTCCATGTTCATACAGATAGCGGTGTAGATATTTCCATGTTCATACAGATGGCGGTGTAGATATTTCCATGTTCATACAAATGGCGGTGTAGATATTTCCATGTTCATAGAGATGGCGGTGTAGATATTTCCATGTTTATACAGATAGCAGTGTAGTTATTTCCATGTTTATAGAGATAGCAGTGTAGATATTTCCATTGATATACAGATAGCTGTGTAGATATTTGCATGATCATACAGATAGCGGTGTAGATATTTCCATGTTCGTACAGATAGCGGTGTAGATATTTCCATGTTCATACAGATAGCGGTGTAGATATTTCCACGTTTACAGAGATGGCGGTGTAGATATTTCCATGTTCAAACAAATGGCGGTGTAGATATTTCCATGTTTATACAGATACCAGTGTAGAAGTTTCCATGTTTTTAGAGATAGCAGTGTAGATATTTCCATTGATATACAGATAGCTGTGTAGGTATTTGCATGTTCATACACATAGTGGTATAGATATTTCCATGTTCATACAGATAGCGGTGTAGATATTTCCATGTTCGTACAGAGAGTGGTGTAGATATTTCCATGTTCATACAGATAGCGGTGTAGATATTTCCATCTTCATACAGATAACGGTGTAGATATTTCCATGTTCATACAGATGGCGGTGTAGATATTTCCATGTTCATACAGTTAGCGGTGTAGATATTTCCATGTTCATACAAATGGCGGTGTAGATATTTCCATGTTCATAGAGATGGCGGTGTAGATATTTCCATGTTTATACAGATAGCAGTGTAGTTATTTCCATGTTTATAGAGATAGCAGTGTAGATATTTCCATTGATATACAGATAGCTGTGTAGATATTTGCATGTTCATACAGATAGCGGTGTAGATATTTCCATGTTTATACAGATAGCGGTGTAGATATTTCCATGTTCATACAGATAGCGGTGTAGATATTTCCATGTTCATACAGTTAGCGGTGTAGATATTTCCATGTTCTTACAGATGGCAGTGTAGATATTTACATGTTCATACAGATGGCGGTGTAGATATTTCCATGTTCATACAGATGGCGGTGTAGATATTTCCATGTTCATACAGATGGCGGTCTAGATATTTCCATGTTCATACAGATAGCGGTGTAGATATTTCCATGTTCATTCAGTTAGCGCTGTAGATATTTCCATGTTCATACAGATGGCGGTGCAGATATTTACATGTTCATACAGATGGCGGTGTAGATATTTCCATGTTCGTACGGATGGCAGTGTAGATATTTCCATGTTCATACAGGTGGCAGTGTAGATATTTCCATGTTTATACAGATAGCAGTGTACTTATTTCCATGTTTATAGAGATAGGATTGTAGATATATCCATTGATATACAGATAGCTGTGTAGATATTTGCATGTTCATACAGATAGCGGTGTAGATATTTCCATGTTCGTACAGATAGCGGTGTAGATATTTCCAGGTTCATACTGATAGCGGTGTAGTTATTTCCATGTTCATACAGATAACGGTGTAGATATTTCCATGTTCATACAGTTAGCCTTGAAAATATTTCCATGTTCATACAGATGGCGGTGTAGATACTTACATGTTCATACAGATGGCGGTATAGATATTTCCATGTTCGTACAGATGGCGGTGTAGATATTTCCATGTTCATAGAGATGGCGGTGTAGATATTTCCATGTTTATGCAGATAGCGGTGTAGATATTTCCATGTTTATACAGATGGTGGTGTAGATATTTCCATGTTTGTAGAGATGGCGGTCTAGATATTTCCATGTTTACAGAGATAGTGGTGTAGTTATTTCCAAGTTTATAGAGACAGCGTTGTAGATATTTCCATGTTTATACAGATAGCGGTGAAGATATTTCCATGTTTATACAGATAGCGTTGTAGATATTTCCATGTTTGTACAGATAGCAGTGTAGATATTTCCATGTTTATAGAGATAGTGGTGTAGATAATTTCAATTTTATACAGAGAGCAGTGTAGATATTTCCAAGTTAATACAGATAGCGGTGTAGATATTTCCACGTTTACAGAGATGGCGGTGTAGATATTTCCATGTTCATACAGATGGCAGTGTAGATATTTCCACGTTTATAGGTATTGCGTGTAGTTATTTTCATGTTTACACAGATGGCGGTGTAGATATTTCCATGTTTACAAAGATAGCGGTGTAGATATTTCCATGTTCATACAGATAGCGGTGTAGATATTTCCATGTTCATACAGTTAGCGCTGTAGATATTTCCATGTTCATACAGATGGCGGTGCAGATATTTCCATGTTCATACAGATGGCGGTGTAGATATTTACATGTTCATACAGATGGCGGTATAGATATTTCCATGTTCGTACAGATGGCGGTGTAGATATTTCCATGTTCATAGAGATGGCGGTGTAGATGTTTCCATGTTTATTCAGATAGCGGTATAGATATTTCCCTGTTTATATAGATGGTGGTGTAGCTATTTCCATGTTTATAGAGACGGCGGTCTAGATATTTCCATGTTTACAGAGATAGTGGTGTAGTTATTTCCAAGTTTATAGAGACAGCGTTGTAGATATTTCCATGTTTATACAGATAGCGGTGAAGATATTTCCATGTTTATACAGATAGCGTTGTAGATATTTCCATGTTTATACAGATAGCAGTGTAGATATTTCCATGTTTATAGAGATAGTGGTGTAGATAATTTCAATTTTATACAGAGAGCAGTGTAGATATTTCCAAGTTAATACAGATAGCGGTGTAGATATTTCCACGTTTACAGAGATGGCGGTGTAGATATTTCCATGTTCATACAGATGGCAGTGTAGATATTTCCACGTTTATAGGTATTGCGGTGTAGATATTTTCATGTTTACACAGATGGCGGTGTAGATATTTCCATGTTTACACTGATAGCGGTGTAGACATTTCCATGTTTACACAGATAGCGGTGTGGATATTTCCATGTTCATACAAATGTCGGTGTAGATATTTCTGTGTTCATAGAGATGACGGTGTAGATATTTCCATGTTTATACTGGTAGCAGTGTATTTATTACCATGTTTATAGACATAGCAGTGTAGATATTTCCATTGATTCACAGATAGCTGTGTAGATATTTGCATGTTCATAGAGATAGCGGTGCAGATATTTCCATGTTTATTCAGATAGCGGTGTAGATATTTCCATATTCATACAGTTAGCGGTGTAGATATTTCCATGTTCATACAAATGGCGGTGTAGATATTTCCATGTTTATACAGATAGCAGTGTAGAAGTTTCCATGTTTATAGAGATAGCAGTGTAGATATTTCCATTAATATACAGATAGCTGTGTAGATATTTGCATGTTCATACACATAGCGGTGTAGATATTTCCATGTTCATACAGATAGCGGTGTAGATATTTCCATGTTCGTACAGAGAGCGGTGTAGATATTTCCATGTTCATACAGATAGCGGTGTAGATATTTCCATGTTCCTACAGATAACGGTGTAGATATTTCCATGTTCATACAGATAGCGGTGTAGATATTTCCATGTTCATACAGTTAGCGGTGTAGATATTTCCATGTTCATACAAATGGCGGTGTAGATATTTCCATGTTCATAGAGATGGCGGTGTAGATATTTCCATGTTTATACAGATAGCAGTGTAGTTATTTCCATGTTTATAGAGATAGCAGTGTAGATATTTCCATTGATATACAGATAGCTGTGTAGATATTTGCATGTTCATACAGATAGCGGTGTAGATATTTCCATGT
Source organism: Gorilla gorilla gorilla (assembly GCF_029281585.2). Lineage (NCBI taxonomy): Eukaryota > Metazoa > Chordata > Mammalia > Primates > Hominidae > Gorilla > Gorilla gorilla. Next base: position 8,383,695 of record NC_073239.2, on the reverse strand, counting down.
TTATACAGATAGCGGTGTAGATATTTCCATGTTCATACAGATAGCGGTGTAGATATTTCCATGTTCATACAGTTAGCGGTGTAGATATTTCCATGTTCATACAGATGGCGGTGTAGATATTTCCATGTTCATACAGTTAGCGGTGTAGATATTTCCATGTTCATACAAATGGCGGTGTAGATATTTCCATGTTCATAGAGATGGCGGTGTAGCTATTTCCATGTTTATACAGATAGCAGTGTAGTTATTTCCATGTTTATAGAGATAGCAGTGTAGATATTTCCATTGATATACAGATAGCTGTGTAGATATTTGCATGTTCATACAGATAGCGGTGTAGATATTTCCATGTTTATACAGATAGCGGTGTAGATATTTCCATGTTCGTACAGATAGCGGTGTAGATATTTCCATGTTCATACAGTTAGCGGTGTAGATATTTCCATGTTCTTACAGATGGCAGTGTAGATATTTACATGTTCATACAGATGGCGGTGTAGATATTTCCATGTTCGTACGGATGGCAGTGTAGATATTTCCATGTTCATACAGGTGGCAGTGTAGATATTTCCATGTTTATACAGATAGCAGTGTACTTATTTCCATGTTTATAGAGATAGCATTGTAGATATATCCATTGATATACAGATAGCTGTGTAGATATTTGCATGTTCATACAGATAGCGGTGTAGATATTTCCATGTTCATACAGATGGCGGTCTAGATATTTCCATGTTCATACAGATAGCGGTGTAGATATTTCCATGTTCATACAGTTAGCGCTGTAGATATTTCCATGTTCATACAGATGGCGGTGCAGATATTTACATGTTCATACAGATGGCGGTGTAGATATTTCCATGTTCGTACGGATGGCAGTGTAGATATTTCCATGTTCATACAGGTGGCAGTGTAGATATTTCCATGTTTATACAGATAGCAGTGTACTTATTTCCATGTTTATAGAGATAGCATTGTAGATATATCCATTGATATACAGATAGCTGTGTAGATATTTGCATGTTCATACAGATAGCGGTGTAGATATTTCCATGTTCGTACAGATAGCGGTGTAGATATTTCCATGTTCATACTGATAGCGGTGTAGTTATTTCCATGTTCATACAGATAACGGTGTAGATATTTCCATGTTCATACAGTTAGCCTTGAAAATATTTCCATGTTCATACAGATGGCGGTGTAGATACTTACATGTTCATACAGATGGCGGTATAGATATTTCCATGTTCGTACAGATGGCGGTGTAGATATTTCCATGTTCATAGAGATGGTGGTGTAGATATTTCCATGTTTATGCAGATAGCGGTATAGATATTTCCATGTTTATACAGATGGTGGTGTAGATATTTCCATGTTTGTAGAGATGGCGGTCTAGATATTTCCATGTTTACAGAGATAGTGGTGTAGTTATTTCCAAGTTTATAGAGACAGCGTTGTAGATATTTCCATGTTTATACAGATAGCGGTGAAGATATTTCCATGTTTATACAGATAGCGTTGTAGATATTTCCATGTTTGTACAGATAGCAGTGTAGATATTTCCATGTTTATAGAGATAGTGATGTAGATAATTTCAATTTTATACAGAGAGCAGTGTAGATATTTCCAAGTTAATACAGATAGCGGTGTAGATATTTCCACGTTTACAGAGATGGCGGTGTAGATATTTCCATGTTCATACAGACGGCAGTGTAGATATTTCCACGTTTATAGGTATTGCGGTGTAGTTATTTTCATGTTTACACAGATGGCGGTGTAGATATTTCCATGTTTACAAAGATAGCGGTGTAGATATTTCCATGTTCATACAGATAGCGGTGTAGATATTTCCATGTTCATACAGTTAGCGCTGTAGATATTTCCATGTTCATACAGATGGCGGTGCAGATATTTCCATGTTCATACAGATGGCGGTGTAGATATTTACATGTTCATACAGATGGCGGTATAGATATTTCCATGTTCGTACAGATGGCGGTGTAGATATTTCCATGTTCATAGAGATGGCGGTGTAGATGTTTCCATGTTTATTCAGATAGCGGTATAGATATTTCCCTGTTTATATAGATGGTGGTGTAGCTATTTCCATGTTTATAGAGACGGCGGTCTAGATATTTCCATGTTTACAGAGATAGTGGTGTAGTTATTTCCAAGTTTATAGAGACAGCGTTGTAGATATTTCCATGTTTATACAGATAGCGGTGAAGATATTTCCATGTTTATACAGATAGCGTTGTAGATATTTCCATGTTTATACAGATAGCAGTGTAGATATTTCCATGTTTATAGAGATAGTGGTGTAGATAATTTCAATTTTATACAGAGAGCAGTGTAGATATTTCCAAGTTAATACAGATAGCGGTGTAGATATTTCCACGTTTACAGAGATGGCGGTGTAGATATTTCCATGTTCATACAGATGGCAGTGTAGATATTTCCACGTTTATAGGTATTGCGGTGTAGATATTTTCATGTTTACACAGATGGCGGTGTAGATATTTCCATGTTTACACTGATAGCGGTGTAGGCATTTCCATGTTTACACAGATAGCGGTGTGGATATTTCCATGTTCATACAAATGTCGGTGTAGATATTTCCGTGTTCATAGAGATGACGGTGTAGATATTTCCATGTTTATACTGGTAGCAGTGTATTTATTACCATGTTTATAGACATAGCAGTGTAGATATTTCCATTGATTCACAGATAGCTGTGTAGATATTTGCATGTTCATAGAGATAGCGGTGCAGATATTTCCATGTTTATTCAGATAGCGGTGTAGATATTTCCATATTCATACAGTTAGCGGTGTAGATATTTCCATGTTCATACAAATGGCGGTGTAGATATTTCCATGTTTATACAGATAGCAGTGTAGAAGTTTCCATGTTTATAGAGATAGCAGTGTAGATATTTCCATTAATATACAGATAGCTGTGTAGATATTTGCATGTTCATACACATAGCGGTGTAGATATTTCCATGTTCATACAGATAGCGGTGTAGATATTTCCATGTTCGTACAGAGAGCGGTGTAGATATTTCCATGTTCATACAGATAGCGGTGTAGATATTTCCATGTTCATACAGATAACGGTGTAGATATTTCCATGTTCATACAGATAGCGGTGTAGATATTTCCATGTTCATACAGTTAGCGGTGTAGATATTTCCATGTTCATACAAATGGCGGTGTAGATATTTCCATGTTCATAGAGATGGCGGTGTAGATATTTCCATGTTTATACAGATAGCAGTGTAGTTATTTCCATGTTTATAGAGATAGCAGTGTAGATATTTCCATTGATATACAGATAGCTGTGTAGATATTTGCATGTTCATACAGATAGCGGTGTAGATATTTCCATGTTTATACAGATAGCGGTGTAGATATTTCCATGTTCATACAGATGGCGGTGTAGATATTTCCATGTTCATACAGATGGCGGTCTAGATATTTCCATGTTCATACAGATAGCGGTGTAGATATTTCCATGTTCATACAGTTAGCGCTGTAGATATTTCCATATTCATACAGATGGTGGTGCAGATATTTACATGTTCATACAGATGGCGGTGTAGATATTTCCATGTTCGTACGGATGGCAGTGTAGATATTTCCATGTTCATACAGGTGGCAGTGTAGATATTTCCATGTTTATACAGATAGCAGTGTAGTTATTTCCATGTTTATAGAGATAGCATTGTAGATATATCCATTGATATACAGATAGCTGTGTAGATATTTGCATGTTCATACAGATAGCGGTGTAGATATTTCCATGTTCGTACAGATAGCGGTGTAGATATTTCCATGTTCATACTGATAGCGGTGTAGTTATTTCCATGTTCATACAGATAACGGTGTAGATATTTCCATGTTCATACAGTTAGCCTTGAAAATATTTCCATGTTCATACAGATGGCTGTGTAGATACTTACATGTTCATACAGATGGCGGTATAGATATTTCCATGTTTGTACAGATGGCGGTGTAGATATTTCCATGTTCATAGAGATGGCGGTGTAGATATTTCCATGTTTATGCAGATAGCGGTATAGATATTTCCATGTTTATACAGATGGTGGTGTAGATATTTCCATGTTTACAGAGATAATGGTGTAGTTATTTCCAAGTTTATAGAGACAGCGTTGTAGATATTTCCATGTTTATACAGATAGCGGTGAAGATATTTCAATGTTTATACAGATAGCGTTGTAGATATTTCCATGTTTGTACAGATAGCAGTGTAGATATTTCCATGTTTATAGAGATAGTGGTGTAGATAATTTCAATTTTATACAGAGAGCAGTGTAGATATTTCCAAGTTAATACAGATAGCGGTGTAGATATTTCCACGTTTACAGAGATGGCGGTGTAGATATTTCCATGTTCATACAGATGGCAGTGTAGATATTTCCACGTTTATAGGTATTGCGGTGTAGTTATTTTCATGTTTACACAGATGGCGGTGTAGATTTTTCCATGTTTACACAGATAGCGGTGTAGATATTTCCATGTTCATACAGATAGAGGTGTAGATATTTCCATGTTCATACAGTTAGCGCTGTAGATATTTCCATGTTCATACAGATGGCGGTGCAGATATTTACATGTTAATACAGATGGCGGTGTAGATATTTCCATGTTCGTACGGATGGCAGTGTAGATATTTCCATGTTCATACAGGTGGCAGTGTAGATATTTCCATGTTTATACAGATAGCAGTGTAGTTATTTCCATGTTTATAGAGATAGCATTGTAGATATATCCATTGATATAGAGATAGCTGTGTAGGTATTTGCATGTTCATACAGATGGCGGTGTAGATATTTCCATGTTCATACAGATAGCTTTGTAGATATTTCCATGTTCATACTGTTAGCGGTGAAGATATTTCCATGTTCATACAGATGGCGGTGTAGATATTTCCATGTTCATACAGATGGCGGTATAGATATTTCCATGTTCGTACAGATGGCGGTGTAGATATTTCCATGTTCATAGAGATGGCGGTGTAGATATTTCCATGTTTATGCAGATAGCGGTATAGATATTTCCATGTTTATACAGATGGTGGTGTAGCTATTTCCATGTTTATAGAGACGGCGGTCTAGATATTTCCATGTTTACAGAGATAGTGGTGTAGTTATTTCCAAGTTTATAGAGACAGCGTTGTAGATATTTCCATGTTTATACAGATAGCGGTGAAGATATTTCCATGTTTATACAGATAGCGTTGTAGATATTTCCATGTTTATACATATAGCAGTGTAGATATTTCCATGTTTATAGAGATAGTGGTGTAGATAATTTCAATTTTATACAGAGAGCAGTGTAGATATTTCCAAGTTAATACAGATAGCGGTGTAGATATTTCCACGTTTACAGAGATGGCGGTGTAGATATTTCCATGTTCATACAAATGGCGGTGTAGATATTTCCATGTTCATAGAGATGGCGGTGTAGATATTTCCATGTTTATACAGATAGCAGTGTAGTTATTTCCATGTTTATAGAGATAGCAGTGTAGATATTTCCATTGATATACAGATAGCTGTGTAGATATTTGCATGATCATACAGATAGCGGTGTAGATATTTCCATGTTCGTACAGATAGCGGTGTAGATATTTCCATGTTCATACAGATAGCGGTGTAGATATTTCCACGTTTACAGAGATGGCGGTGTAGATATTTCCATGTTCATACAAATGGCGGTGTAGATATTTCCATGTTTATACAGATACCAGTGTAGAAGTTTTCATGTTTTTAGAGATAGCAGTGTAGATATTTCCATTGATATACAGATAGCTGTGTAGGTATTTGCATGTTCATACACATAGTGGTATAGATATTTCCATGTTCATACAGATAGCGGTGTAGATATTTCCATGTTCGTACAGAGAGTGGTGTAGATATTTCCATGTTCATACAGATAGCGGTGTAGATATTTCCATCTTCATACAGATAACGGTGTAGATATTTCCATGTTCATACAGATGGCGGTGTAGATATTTCCATGTTCATACAGTTAGCGGTGTAGATATTTCCATGTTCATACAAATGGCGGTGTAGATATTTCCATGTTCATAGAGATGGCGGTGTAGATATTTCCATGTTTATACAGATAGCAGTGTAGTTATTTCCATGTTTATAGAGATAGCAGTGTAGATATTTCCATTGATATACAGATAGCTGTGTAGATATTTGCATGTTCATACAGATAGCGGTGTAGATATTTCCATGTTTATACAGATAGCGGTGTAGATATTTCCATGTTCATACAGATAGCGGTGTAGATATTTCCATGTTCATACAGTTAGCGGTGTAGATATTTCCATGTTCTTACAGACGGCAGTGTAGATATTTACATGTTCATACAGATGGCGGTGTAGATATTTCCATGTTCATACAGATGGCGGTGTAGATATTTCCATGTTCATACAGATGGCGGTCTAGATATTTCCATGTTCATACAGATAGCGGTGTAGATATTTCCATGTTCATACAGTTAGCGCTGTAGATATTTCCATGTTCATACAGATGGCGGTGCAGATATTTACATGTTCATACAGATGGCGGTGTAGATATTTCCATGTTCGTACGGATGGCAGTGTAGATATTTCCATGTTCATACAGGTGGCAGTGTAGATATTTCCATGTTTATACAGATAGCAGTGTAGTTATTTCCATGTTTATAGAGATAGCATTGTAGATATATCCATTGATATACAGATAGCTGTGTAGATATTTGCATGTTCATACAGGTAGCGGTGTAGATATTTCCATGTTCGTACAGATAGCGGTGTAGATATTTCCATGTTCATACTGATAGCGGTGTAGTTATTTCCATGTTCATACAGATAACGGTGTAGATATTTCCATGTTCATACAGTTAGCCTTGAAAATATTTCCATGTTCATACAGATGGCGGTGTAGATACTTACATGTTCATACAGATGGCGGTATAGATATTTCCATGTTCGTACAGATGGCGGTGTAGATATTTCCATGTTCATAGAGATGGCGGTGTAGGTATTTCCATGTTTATGCAGATAGCGGTATAGATATTTCCATGTTTATACAGATGGTGGTGTAGATATTTCCATGTTTGTAGAGATGGCGGTCTAGATATTTCCATGTTTACAGAGATAGTGGTGTAGTTATTTCCAAGTTTATAGAGACAGCGTTGTAGATATTTCCATGTTTATACAGATAGCGGTGAAGATATTTCCATGTTTATACAGATAGCGTTGTAGATATTTCCATGTTTGTACAGATAGCAGTGTAGATATTTCCATGTTTATAGAGATAGTGGTGTAGATAATTTCAATTTTATACAGAGAACAGTGTAGATATTTCCAAGTTAATACAGATAGCGGTGTAGATATTTCCACGTTTACAGAGATGGCGGTGTAGATATTTCCATGTTCATACAGATGGCAGTGTAGATATTTCCACGTTTATTGGTATTGCGGTGTAGTTATTTTCATGTTTACACAGATGGCGGTGTAGATATTTCCATGTTTACAAAGATAGCGGTGTAGATATTTCCATGTTCATACAGATAGCGGTGTAGATATTTCCATGTTCATACAGTTAGCGCTGTAGATATTTCCATGTTCATACAGATGGCGGTGCAGATATTTCCATGTTCATACAGATGGCGGTGTAGATATTTACATGTTCATACAGATGGCGGTATAGATATTTCCATGTTCGTACAGATGGCGGTGTAGATATTTCCATGTTCATAGAGATGGCGGTGTAGATGTTTCCATGTTAATTCAGATAGCGGTATAGATATTTCCATGTTTATATAGATGGTGGTGTAGCTATTTCCATGTTTATAGAGACGGCGGTCTAGATATTTCCATGTTTACAGAGATAGTGGTGTAGTTATTTCCAAGTTTATAGAGACAGCGTTGTAGATATTTCCATGTTTATACAGATAGCGGTGAAGATATTTCCATGTTTATACAGATAGCGTTGTAGATATTTCCATGTTTATACAGATAGCAGTGTAGATATTTCCATGTTTATAGAGATAGTGGTGTAGATAATTTCAATTTTATACAGAGAGCAGTGTAGATATTTCCAAGTTAATACAGATAGCGGTGTAGATATTTCCACGTTTACAGAGATGGCGGTGTAGATATTTCCATGTTCATACAGATGGCAGTGTAGATATTTCCACGTTTATAGGTATTGCGGTGTAGATATTTTCATGTTTACACAGATGGCGGTGTAGATATTTCCATGTTTACACTGATAGCGGTGTAGACATTTCCATGTTTACACAGATAGCGGTGTGGATATTTCCATGTTCATACAAATGTCGGTGTAGATATTTCCGTGTTCATAGAGATGACGGTGTAGATATTTCCATGTTTATACTGGTAGCAGTGTATTTATTACCATGTTTATAGACATAGCAGTGTAGATATTTCCATTGATTCACAGATAGCTGTGTAGATATTTGCATGTTCATAGAGATAGCGGTGCAGATATTTCCATGTTTATTCAGATAGCGGTGTAGATATTTCCATATTCATACAGTTAGCGGTGTAGATATTTCCATGTTAATACAAATGGCGGTGTAGATATTTCCATGTTTATACAGATAGCAGTGTAGAAGTTTCCATGTTTATAGAGATAGCAGTGTAGATATTTCCATTAATATACAGATAGCTGTGTAGATATTTGCATGTTCATACACATAGCGGTGTAGATATTTCCATGTTCATACAGATAGCGGTGTAGATATTTCCATGTTCGTACAGAGAGCGGTGTAGATATTTCCATGTTCATACAGATAGCGGTGTAGATATTTCCATGTTCATACAGATAACGGTGTAGATATTTCCATGTTCATACAGATAGCGGTGTAGATATTTCCATGTTCATACAGTTAGCGGTGTAGATATTTCCATGTTCATACAAATGGCGGTGTAGATATTTCCATGTTCATAGAGATGGCAGTGTAGATATTTCCATGTTTATACAGATAGCAGTGTAGTTATTTCCATGTTTATAGAGATAGCAGTGTAGATATTTCCATTGATATACAGATAGCTGTGTAGATATTTGCATGTTCATACAGATAGCGGTGTAGATATTTCCATGTTCATACAGATAGCGGTGTAGATATTTCCATGTTCATACAGATAGCGGTGTAGATATTTCCATGTTCATACAGTTAGCGGTGTAGATATTTCCATGTTCTTACAGATGGCAGTGTAGATATTTACATGTTCATACAGATGGCGGTGTAGATATTTCCATGTTCATACAGATGGCGGTGTAGATATTTCCATGTTCATAAAGATGGCGGTGTAGATATTTCCATGTTCATACAGATGGCGGTGTAGATATTTCCATGTTCATACAGTTAGCGCTGTAGATATTTCCATGTTCATACAGATGGCGGTGAAGATATTTCCATGTTCATACAGATGGCGGTGTAGATATTTCCATGTTCATACAGATGGCGGTATAGATATTTCCATGTTCGTACAGATGGCGGTGTAGATATTTCCATGTTCATAGAGATGGCGGTGTAGATATTTCCATGTTTATGCAGATAGCGGTATAGATATTTCCATGTTTATACAGATGGTGTTGTAGCTATTTCCATGTTTATAGAGACGGCGGTCTAGATATTTCCATGTTTACAGAGATAGTGGTGTAGTTATTTCCAAGTTTATAGAGACAGCGTTGTAGATATTTCCATGTTTATACAGATAGCGGTGAAGATATTTCCATGTTTATACAGATAGCGTTGTAGATATTTCCATGTTTATACAGATAGCAGTGTAGATATTTCCATGTTTATAGAGATAGTGGTGTAGATAATTTCAATTTTATACAGAGAGCAGTGTAGATATTTCCAAGTTAATACAGATAGCGGTGTAGATATTTCCAGGTTTACAGAGATGGCGGTGTAGATATTTCCATGTTCATACAAATGGCGGTGTAGATATTTCCATGTTTATACAGATACCAGTGTAGAAGTTTCCATGTTTATAGAGATAGCAGTGTAGATATTTCCATTGATATACAGATAGCTGTGTAGGTATTTGCATGTTCATACACATAGCGGTGTAGATATTTCCATGTTCATACAGATAGCGGTGTAGATATTTCCATGTTCGTACAGAGAGTGGTGTAGATATTTCCATGTTCATACAGATAGCGGTGTAGATATTTCCATCTTCATACAGATAACGGTGTAGATATTTCCATGTTCATACAGATAGCGGTGTAGATATTTACATGTTCATACAGTTAGCGGTGTAGATATTTCCATGTTCATACAAATGGCGGTGTAGATATTTCCATGTTCATAGAGGTGGCGGTGTAGATATTTCCATGTTTATACAGATAGCAGTGTAGTTATTTCCATGTTTATAGAGATAGCAGTGTAGATATTTCCATTGATATACAGATAGCTGTGTAGATATTTGCATGTTCATACAGATAGCGGTATAGATATTTCCATGTTTATACAGATAGCGGTGTAGATATTTCCATGTTCATACAGATAGCGGCGTAGATATTTCCATGTTCATACCGTTAGCGGTGTAGATATTTCCATGTTCTTACAGATGGCAGTGTAAATATTTACATGTTCATACAGATGGCAGTGTAGATATTTCCATGTTCATACAGATGGCGGTGTAGATATTTCCATGTTCATACAGATGGCGGTCTAGATATTTCCATGTTCATACAGATAGCGGTGTAGATATTTCCATGTTCATACAGTTAGCGCTGTAGATATTTCCATGTTCATACAGATGGTGGTGCAGATATTTACATGTTCATATAGATGGCGGTGTAGATATTTCCATGTTCGTACGGATGGCAGTGTAGATATTTCCATGTTCATACAGGTGGCAGTGTAGATATTTCCATGTTTATACAGATAGCAGTGTAGTTATTTCCATGTTTATAGAGATAGCATTGTAGATATATCCATTGATATACAGATAGCTGTGTAGATATTTGCATGTTCATACAGATAGCGGTGTAGATATTTCCATGTTCGTACAGATAGCGGTGTAGATATTTCCATGTTCATACTGATAGCGGTGTAGTTATTTCCATGTTCATACAGATAACGGTGTAGATATTTCCATGTTCATACAGTTAGCCTTGAAAATATTTCCATGTTCATACAGATGGCTGTGTAGATACTTACATGTTCATACAGATGGCGGTATAGATATTTCCATGTTCGTACAGATGGCGGTTTAGATATTTCCATATTCATAGAGATGGCGGTGTAGATATTTCCATGTTTATGCAGATAGCGGTATAGATATTTCCATGTTTATACAGATGGTGGTGTAGATATTTCCATGTTTACAGAGATAGTGGTGTAGTTATTTCAAAGTTTATAGAGACAGCGTTGTAGATATTTCCATGTTTATACAGATAGCGGTGAAGATATTTCAATGTTTATACAGATAGCGTTGTAGATATTTCCATGTTTGTACAGATAGCAGTGTAGATATTTCCATGTTTATAGAGATAGTGGTGTAGATAATTTCAATTTTATACAGAGAGCAGTGTAGATATTTCCAAGTTAATACAGATAGCGGTGTAGATATTTCCACGTTTACAGAGATGGCGGTGTAGATATTTCCATGTTCATACAGATGGCAGTGTAGATATTTCCACGTTTATAGGTATTGCGGTGTAGTTATTTTCATGTTTACACAGATGGCGGTGTAGATTTTTCCATGTTTACACAGATAGCGGTGTAGATATTTCCATGTTCATACAGATAGCGGTGTAGATATTTCCATGTTCATACAGTTAGCGCTGTAGATATTTCCATGTTCATACAGATGGCGGTGCAGATATTTACATGTTAATACAGATGGCGGTGTAGATATTTCCATGTTCGTACGGATGGCAGTGTAGATATTTCCATGTTCATACAGGTGGCAGTGTAGATATTTCCATGTTTATACAGATAGCAGTGTAGTTATTTCCATGTTTATAGAGATAGCATTGTAGATATATCCATTGATATAGAGATAGCTGTGTAGGTATTTGCATGTTCATACAGATAGCGGTGTAGATATTTCCATGTTCATACAGATAGCGTTGTAGATATTTCCATGTTCATACTGTTAGCCGTGAAGATATTTCCATGTTCATACAGATGGCGGTGTAGATATTTCCATGTTCATACAGATGGCGGTATAGATATTTCCATGTTCGTACAGATGGCGGTGTAGATATTTCCATGTTCATAGAGATGGCGGTGTAGATATTTCCATGTTTATGCAGATAGCGGTATAGATATTTCCATGTTTATACAGATGGTGGTGTAGCTATTTCCATGTTTATAGAGACGGCGGTCTAGATATTTCCATGTTTACAGAGATAGTGGTGTAGTTATTTCCAAGTTTATAGAGACAGCGTTGTAGATATTTCCATGTTTATACAGATAGCGGTGAAGATATTTCCATGTTTATACAGATAGCGTTGTAGATATTTCCATGTTTATACATATAGCAGTGTAGATATTTCCATGTTTATAGAGATAGTGGTGTAGATAATTTCAATTTTATACAGAGAGCAGTGTAGATATTTCCAAGTTAATACAGATAGCGGTGTAGATATTTCCACGTTTACAGAGATGGCGGTGTAGATATTTCCATGTTCATACAGATGGCAGTGTAGATATTTCCACGTTTATAGGTATTGCGGTGTAGATATTTTCATGTTTACACAGATGGCGGTGTAGATATTTCCATGTTTACACAGATAGCGGTGTAGACATTTCCATGTTTACTCAGATAGCGGTGTGGATATTTCCATGTTCATACAAATGTCGGTGTAGATATTTCCGTGTTCATAGAGATGACGGTGTAGATATTTCCATGTTTATACAGGTAGCAGTGTATTTATTACCATGTTTATAGACATAGCAGTGTATATATTTCCATTGATTCACAGATAGGTGTGTAGATATTTGCATGTTCATAGAGATAGCGGTGCAGATATTTCCATGTTTATTCAGATAGCGGTGTAGATATTTCCATATTCATACAGTTAGCGGTGTAGATATTTCCATGTTCATACAAATGGCGGTGTAGATATTTCCATGTTTATACAGATAGCAGTGTAGAATTTTCCATGTTTATAGAGATAGCAGTGTAGATATTTCCATTGATATACAGATAGCTGTGTAGGTATTTGCATGTTCATACAGATAGCGGTGTAGATATTTCCATGTTCGTACAGAGAGTGGTGTAGATATTTCCATGTTCATACACATAGCGGTGTAGATATTTCCATCTTCATACAGATAACGGTGTAGATATTTCCATGTTCATACAGATAACGGTGTAGATATTTCCATGTTCATACAGTTAGCGGTGTAGATATTTCCATGTTCATACAAATGGCGGTGTAGATATTTCCATGTTCATAGAGATGGCGGTGTAGATATTTCCATGTTTATACAGATAGCAGTGTAGTTATTTCCATGTTTATAGAAATAGCAGTGTAGATATTTCCATTGATATACAGATAGCTGTGTAGATATTTGCATGTTCATACAGATAGCGGTGTAGATATTTCCATGTTTATACAGATAGCGGTGTAGATATTTCCATGTTCATACAGATAGCGGTGTATATATTTCCATGTTCATACAGTTAGCGGTGTAGGTATTTCCATGTTCTTGCAGATGGCAGTGTAGATATTTACATGTTCATACAGATGGCGGTGTAGATATTTCCATGTTCATACAAATGGCGGTGTAGATATTTCCATGTTCATACAGATGGCGGTGTAGATATTTCCATGTTCATACAGATGGCTGTGTAGATATTTCCATGTTCATACAGATGGCGGTGTAGATATTTCCATGTTCATACAGATAGCGGTGTAGATATTTCCATGTTCATACAGTTAGCGCTGTAGATATTTCCATGTTCATACAGATGGCGGTGCAGATATTTACATGTTCATACAGATGGCGGTGTAGATATTTCCATGTTCGTACGGATGGCAGTGTAGATATTTCCATGTTCATACAGGTGGCAGTGTAGATATTTCCATGTTTATACAGATAGCAGTGTAGTTATTTCCATGTTTATAGAGATAGCATTGTAGATATATCCATTGATATACAGATAGCTGTGTAGATATTTGCATGTTCATACAGATAGCGGTGTAGATATTTCCATGTTCGTACAGATAGCGGTGTAGATATTTCCATGTTCATACAGATGGCGGTGAAAATATTTCCATGTTCATACAGATGGCGGTGTAGATACTTACATGTTCATACAGATGGCGGTGTAGATATTTCCAGGTACGTACAGATAACTGTGTAGATATTTCCATGTTCATACAGATAGCGGTGTAGATATTTCCATGTTCGTACAGATAACAGTGTAGATATTTCCATGTTCATACAGATAGCGGTGTAGTTATTTCAATGTTCATACAGATAACTGTGTAGATATTTCCATGTTCATACAGATAGCGGTGTAGATATTTCCATGTTCATACAGTTAGCAGTGAAGATATTTCCATGTTCATACAGATGGCGGTGTAGATACTTACATGTTCATACAGATGGCGGTATAGATATTTCCATGTTCGTACAGATGGCGGTGTAGATATTTCCATGTTCATAGAGATGGCGGTGTAGATATTTCCATGTTTATGCACATAGCGGTATAGATATTTCCATGTTTATACAGATGGTGGTGTAGATATTTCCATGTTTGTAGAGATGGCGGTCTAGATATTTCCATGTATACAGAGATAGTGGTGTAGTTATTTCCAAGTTTATAGAGACAGCGTTGTAGATATTTCCATTTTTATACAGATAGCGGTGAAGATATTTCCATGTTTATACAGATAGCATTGTAGATATTTCCTTGTTTGTACTGATAGCAGTGTAGGTATTTCCATGTTTATAGAGATAGTGGTGTAGATAATTTCAATTTTATACAGAGAGCAGTGTAGATATTTCCAAGTTAATACAGATAGCGGTGTAGATATTTCCACGTTTACAGAGATGGCGGTGTAGATATTTCCATGTTCATACAGATGGCAGTGTAGATATTTCCACGTTTATAGGTATTGCGGTGTAGATATTTTCATGTTTACACAGATGGCGTTGTAGATATTTCCATGTTTACACAGATAGCGGTGTAGACATTTCCATGTTTACACAGATAGCGGTGTAGATATTTCCATGTTCGTACAGAGAGAGGTGTAGATATTTCCATGTTCATACAGATAGCGGTGTAGATATTTCCATGTTCATACAGATGGCGGTGTAGATATTTCCATGTTCATACAGTTAGCGGTGTAGATATTTCCATGTTCATACAAATCGCGGTGTAGATATTTCCATGTTCATAGAGATGGCGGTGTAGATATTTCCATGCTCATACAAATGGCGGTGTAGATATTTCCATGTTCATAGAGATGGCGGTGTAGATCTTTCCATGTTTATACAGATAGCAGTGTAGTTATTTCCATGTTTATAGAGATATCAGTGTAGATATTTCCATTGATATACAGATAGCGGGGTAGATATTTCCATGTTCATACAGATAGCGGTGTAGATATTTCCATGTTCATACAGTTAGCGGTGTAGATATTTCCATGTTCATACAGATGGCAGTGTAGATATTTCCATGTTCATACAGATGGCGGTGTAGATATTTCCATGTTCATACAGATAGCGATGTAGTTATTTCCATGTTCATACCAATAGCGGTGTAGATATTTCCATGTTCATACAGTTAGCGGTGTAGATATTTCCATGTTCATACAGATGGCGGTGAAGATATTTACGTGTTCATACAGATGGCGGTGTAGATATTTCCATGTTCGTACGGATGGCAGTGTAGATATTTCCATGTTTATATAGGCGGCGGTGTAGACATTTCCATGTTTATACAGATAGCAGTGTAGTTATTTCCATGTTTATAGAGATAGAGGTGTGGATATTTCCATTGATATACAGATAGCTGTGTAGGTATTTGCATGTTCATACAGATAGCGGTGTAGATATTTCCATGTTCATACTGATAGCTGTGTAGATATTTCCATGTTCATACAGATAGCGGTGTAGATATTTCCATGTTTATACAGATAACGGTGTAGATATATCCATGTTCATACACATAGCGGTGTAGATATTTCCATGTTCATACAGTTAGCGGTGTAGATATTTCCATGTTCATAGAGATAACGGTGTCGATATTTCCATGTTCATACAGATATCGGTGTAGATATTTCCATGTTCATACAGTTAGCGGTGTAGATATTTCCATGTTCTTACAGATGGCGGTGTAGATATTTACATGTTCATACAGATGGCGGTGTAGATATTTCCATGATCATACAGATGGCGGTGTAGATATTTCCATGTTCATAGAGATGGCGGTGTAGATATTTCCATGTTTATGCAGATAGCGGTATAGATATTTCCATGTTTGTACAGATGGTGGTGTAGATATTTCCATGTTTATAGAGATGGCGGTCTAGATATTTCCATGTTTACAGGGATAGTGTTGTAGTTATTTCCAAGTTTATAGAGACAGCGTTGTAGATATTTCCATGTTTATACAGATAGCGGTGAAGATATTTCCATGTTTATACAGATAGCTTTGTAGATATTTCCATGTTTATACAGATAGCAGTGTAGATATTTCCATGTTTATAGAGATAGTGGTGTAGATAATTTGAATTTATACCGAGAGCAGTGTAGATATTTTCAAGTTCATACAGATAGCGGTGTAGATATTTCCACGTTTATAGAAATGGCGCTGTAGATATTTCCATGTTCATGCAGATGGCGGTGTAGATATTTCCATGTTCATACAAATGGCGGTGTAGGTATTTCCATGTTCATAGAGATGGCGGTGTAGATATTTCCATGTTCATACAAATGGCGGTGTAGATATTTCCATGTTCATAGAGATGGCGGTGTAGATATTTCCATGTTTATACAGATAGCAGTGTAGTTATTTCCATGTTTGTAGAGATAGCAGTGTAGATATTTCCATTGATATACAGATATCTGTGTAGATATTTGCATGTTCATACAGATAGCGGAGTAGATATTTCCATGTTTATACAGATAGCGGTGTAGATATTCCCATGTTCATACAGATAGCGGTGTAGTTATTTCCATGTTCATACAGTTAGCGGTGTAGATATTTCTATGTTCTTACAGATGGCAGTGTAGATATTTACATGTTCATACAGATGGTGGTGTAGATATTTCCACGTTCATACAGATGGCGGTGTAGATATTTCCATGTTCATACAGATAGCGGTGTAGATATTTCCGTGTTCATACAGTTAGCGGTGTAGATATTTCCATGTTCATACAGATGGCGGTGTAGATATTTACATGTTCATACAGATGGCGGTGTAGATATTTCCATGTTCATAGAGATGGCGGTGTAGATATTTCCATGTTCATACAGTTAGCGGTGTAGATATTTCCATGTTCATACAGATGGCGGTGTAGATATTTACATGTTCATACAGAAGGCGGTGTAGATATTTCCATGTTCATAGAGATGGCGGTGTAGATATTTCCATGTTTATGCAGATAGCGGTATAGATATTTCCATGTTTATACAGATGGTGGTGTAGATATTTCCATGTTTATAGAGATGGCGGTCTAGATATTTCCATGTTTACAGAGATAGTGGTGTAGTTATTTCCAAGTTTATAGAGACAGCGTTGTAGATATTTCCATGTTTATACAGATAGCGGTGAAGATATTTCCATGTTTATACAGATAGCTGTGTAGATATTTCCATGTTTATACAGATAGCAGTGTAGATATTTCCATGTTTATAGAGATAGTGTTGTAGATAATTTCAATTTATACCGAGAGCAGTGTAGATATTTCCAAGTTCATACAGATAGCGGTGTAGATATTTCCACGTTTATAGAGATGGCGGTGTAGATATTTCCATGGTCATGCAGATGGCGGTGTAGATATTTCCATGTTCATACAAATGGCAGTGTAGGTATTTCCATGTTCATAGATATGGCGGTGTAGTTATTTCCATGTTCATACAAACGGCGGTGTAGTTATTTCCATGTTCATAGAGATGGCGGTGTAGATATTTCCATGTTTATACAGATAGCAGTGTAGTTATTTCCATGTTTATAGAGATAGCATTGTAGATATTTCCATTGTTATACAGATAGCTGTGTAGATATTTGCATGTTCATACAGATAGCGGTATAGGTATTTCCATGTTCGTACAGATAGCGGTGTAGATATTTTCATGTTCATACAGATAGCAGTGTAGATATTTCCATGTTCATACAGATAACGGTGTAGATATTTCCATGTTCATGCAGATAGCGGTGTAGATATTTCCATGTTCATACAGTTAGCGGTGAAGATATTTCCATGTACATACAGATGGCGGTGTAGATATTTACATGTTCATACAGATGGCGGTATAGATATTTCCATGTTCGTACAGATGGCGGTGTAGATATTTCCATGTTCATAGAGATGGCGGTGTAGATATTTCCATGTTTATGCAGATAGCGGTATAGATATTTCCATGTTTATACAGATGGTGGTGTAGATATTTCCATGTTTATAGAGATGGCGGTCTAGATATTTCCATGTTTACAGAGATAGTGGTGTAGTTATTTCCAAGTTTATAGAGACAGCGTTGTAGATATTTCCATGTTTATGCAGATAGCGGTGAAGATATTTCCATGTTTATACAGATAGCGTTGTAGATATTTCCTTGTTTATACAGATAGCAGTGTAGATATTTCCATGTTTATAGAGATAGTGGTGTAGATAATTTCAATTTTATACAGAGAGCAGTGTAGATACTTCCAAGTTAATACAGATAGCGGTGTAGATATTTCCACGTTTACAGAGATGGCGGTGTAGATATTTCCATGTTCATACAGATGGCAGTGTAGATATTTCCACGTTTATAGGTATTGCGGTGTAGATATTTTCATGTTTACACAGATGGCGGTGTAGATATTTCCATGTTTACACAGATAGCGGTGTAGACATTTCCATGTTTACACAGATAGCGGTGTGGATATTTCCATGTTCATACAAATGTCGGTGTAGATATTTCCATGTTCATAGAGATGACGGTGTAGATATTTCCATGTTTATACAGGTAGCAGTTTAGTTATTACCATGTTTATAGACATAGCAGTGTAGATATTTCCATTGATATACAGATAGCTGTGTTGATATTTGCATGTTCATAGAGATAGCGGTGTAGATATTTCCATGTTTATTCAGATAGCGGTGTAGATATTTCCATATTCATACAGTTAGCTGTGCAGATATTTCCATGTTCATACAAATGGCGGTGTAGATATTTCCATGTTTATACAGATAGCAGTGAAGATGTTTCCATGTTTATAGAGATAGCAGTGTAGATATTTCCAGTGATATACAGGTAGCTGTGTAGGTATTTGCATGTTCATACACATAGCGGTGTAGATATTTCCATGTTCATACAGATAGCGGTGTAGATATTTCCATGTTCGTACAGAGAGCGGTGTAGATATTCCCATGTTCATACAGATAGCGGTGTAGATATTTCCATGTTCATACAGATGGCGGTGTAGGTATTTCCATGTTCATACAGTTAGCGGTGTAGATATTTCCATGTTCATACAAATGGCGGTGTAGGTATTTCCATTTTCATAGAGATGGTGGTGTAGATATTTCCATGTTCATACAAATGGCGGTGTAGATCTTTCCATGTTCATAGAGATGGCGGTGTAGATCTTTCCATGTTTATACAGATTGTGCTGTAGTTATTTCCATGTTTATAGAGATAGCAGTGTAGATATTTCCATTGATATACAGATAGCGGGGTAGATATTTCCATGTTCATACAGATAGCGGTGTAGATATTTCCATGTTCATACAGTTAGCGGTGTAGATATTTCCATGTTCATACAGATGGCGGTGTAGATATTTCCATGTTCATACAGATGGCGGTGTAGATATTTCCATGTTCATACAGATAGCGATGTAGTTATTTCCATGTTCATACCAATAGCGGTGTAGATATTTCCATGTTCATACAGTTAGCGGTGTAGATATTTCCATGTTCATACAGATGGCGGTGAAGATATTTACGTGTTCATACAGATGGCGGTGTAGATATTTCCATGTTCGTACGGATGGCAGTGTAGATATTTCCATGTTTATATAGGTGGCGGTGTAGACATTTCCATGTTTATACAGATAGCAGTGTAGTTATTTCCATGTTTATAGAGATAGCAGTGTGGATATTTCCATTGATATACAGATAGCTGTGTAGGTATTTGCATGTTCATACAGATAGCGGTGTAGATATTTCCATGTTCATACTGATAGCTGTGTAGATATTTCCATGTTCATACAGATAGCGGTGTAGATATTTCCATGTTCATACAGATAACGGTGTAGATATATCCATGTTCATACACATAGCGGTGTAGATATTTCCATGTTCATACAGTTAGCGGTGTAGATATTTCCATGTTCATAGAGATAACAGTGTAGATATTTCCATGTTCATACAGATATCGGTGTAGATATTTCCATGTTCATACAGTTAGCGGTGTAGATATTTCCATGTTCTTACAGATGGCGGTGTAGATATTTACATGTTCATACAGATGGCGGTGTAGATATTTCCATGATCATACAGATGGCGGTGTAGATATTTCCATGTTCATAGAGATGGCGGTGTAGATATTTCCATGTTTATGCAGATAGCGGTATAGATATTTCCATGTTTGTACAGATGGTGGTGTAGATATTTCCATGTTTATAGAGATGGCGGTCTAGATATTTCCATGTTTACAGAGATAGTGGTGTAGTTATTTCCAAGTTTATAGAGACAGCGTTGTAGATATTTCCATGTTTATACAGATATTGGTGAAGATATTTCCATGTTTATACAGATGGCGGTGTAGATATTTCCATGTTTATACAGATAGCAGTGTAGATATTTCCATGTTTATAGAGATGGTGGTGTAGATATTTCCATGTTCATGCAGAGGGAGGTGCAGATATTTCCATGTTCATACAAATGGCGGTGTAGGTATTTCCATGTTCATAGAGATGGCGGTGTAGATATTTCCATGTTTATACAAATGGCGGTGTAGATATTTCCATGTTCATAGAGTTGTCGGTGTAGATATTTCCATGTTTATACAGATAGCAGTGTAGTTAATTCCATGTTTATACAGATAGCAGTGTAGATATTTCCATTGATATACAGATAGCTGTGTAGATATTTGCATGTTCATACAGATAGCGGTGTAGATATTTCCATGTTCGTACAGTTAGCGGTGTAGATATTTCCATGTTCATACAGATAGCGGTGTAGATATTTCCATGTTCATACAGATAACGGTGTAGATATTTCCATGTTCATACAGATAGCGGTGTAGATATTTCCATGTTCATACAGTTAGCGGTGAAGATATTTCCATGTTCATACAGATGGCGGTGTAGATATTTACATGTTCATACAGATAGCGGTATAGATATTTCCATGTTCGTACAGATGGCGGTGTAGATATTTCCATGTTCATAGAGATGGCGGTGTAGATATTTCTATGTTTATGCAGATAGCGGTATAGATATTTCCATGTTTATACAGATGGTGGTGTAGATATTTCCATGTTTATAGAGATGGCGGTCTAGATATTTCCATGTTTACAGAGATAGTGGTGTGGTTATTTCCAAGTTTATAGAGACAGCGTTGTAGATATT
Source organism: Gorilla gorilla gorilla (assembly GCF_029281585.2). NCBI lineage: Eukaryota > Metazoa > Chordata > Mammalia > Primates > Hominidae > Gorilla > Gorilla gorilla. The sequence goes on along the minus strand of NC_073239.2, from coordinate 8,361,880 downwards.
TCCATGTTTATGCAGATAGCGGTGAAGATATTTCCATGTTTATACAGATAGCGTTGTAGATATTTCCATGTTTATACAGATAGCAGTGTAGATATTTCCATGTTTATAGAGATAGTGGTGTAGATAATTTCAATTTTATACAGAGAGCAGTGTAGATATTTCCAAGTTAATACAGATAGCGGTGTAGATATTTCCACGTTTACAGAGATGGCGGTGTAGATATTTCCATGTTCATACAGATGGCAGTGTAGATATTTCCACGTTTATAGGTATTGCGGTGTAGATATTTTCATGTTTACACAGATGGCGGTGTAGATATTTCCATGTTTACACAGATAGCGGTGTAGACATTTCCATGTTTACACAGATAGCGGTGTGGATATTTCCATGTTCATACAAATGTCGGTGTAGATATTTCCATGTTCATAGAGATGACGGTGTAGATATTTCCATGTTTATACAGGTAGCTGTGTAGTTATTACCATGTTTATAGACATAGCAGTGTAGATATTTCCATTGATATACAGATAGCTGTGTAGATATTTGCATGTTCATAGAGATAGCGGTGTAGATATTTCCATGTTTATTCAGATAGCGGTGTAGATATTTCCATATTCATACAGTTAGCGGTGTAGATATTTCCATGTTCATACAAATGGCGGTGTAGATATTTCCATGTTTATACAGATAGCAGTGTAGATGTTTCCATGTTTATAGAGATAGCAGTGTAGATATTTCCAGTGATATACAGATAGCTGTGTAGATATTTGCATGTTCATACACATAGCGGTGTAGATATTTCCATGTTCATACAGATAGCGGTGTAGATATTTCCATGTTCGTACAGAGAGCGGTGTAGATATTTCCATGTTCATACAGATAGCGGTGTAGATATTTCCATGTTTATAGAGACGGCGGTCTAGATATTTCCATGTTTACAGAGATAGTGGTGTACTTATTTCCAAGTTTATAGAGACAGCGTTGTAGATATTTCCATGTTTATACAGATAGCGGTGAAGATATTTCCATGTTTATACAGATAGCGGTGTAGATATTTCCATGTTTATACAGATAGCAGTGTAGATATTTCCATGTTTATAGAGAGAGTGGTGTAGATAATTTCTATTTATACCGAGAGCAGTGTAGATATTTCCAAGTTCATACAGATAGCGGTGTAGATATTTCCACATTTATAGAGATGGCGGTGTAGATATTTCCATGTTCATGCAGAGGGCGGTGTAGATATTTCCATGTTCATACAAATGGCGGTGTAGGTATTTCCATGTTCATAGAGATGGCGGTGTAGATATTTCCATGTTCATACAAATGGCGGTGTAGATATTTCCATGTTCATAGAGATGGCGGTGTAGATATTTCCATGTTTATACAGATAGCAGTGTAGTTATTTCCATGTTTATAGAGATAGCAGTGTAGATATTTCCATTGATATACAGATAGCTGTGTAGATATTTGCATGTTCATACAGATAGCGGAGTAGGTATTTCCATGTTTGTACAGATAGCGGTGTAGATATTTCCATGTTCATACAGATAGCGGTGTAGATATTTCCATGTTCATACAGTTAGCGGTGTAGATATTTCCATGTTCTTACAGATGGCAGTGTAGATATTAACATGTTCATACAGATGGCGGTGTAGATATTTCCATGTTCATACAGATGGCGGTGTAGATATTTCCATGTTCATACAGATAGCGGTGTAGATATTTCCGTGTTCATACAGTTAGCAGTGTAGATATTTCCATGTTCATACAGATGGCGGTGTAGATATTTACATGTTCATACAGATGGCGGTGTAGATATTTCCATGTTCGTACGGATGGCAGTGTAGATATTTCCATGTTCATATAGGTGGCGGTGTAGATATTTCCATGTTTATACAGATAGCAGTGTAGTTATTTCCATGTTTATAGAGATTGCATTGTGGATATTTCCATTGATATACAGATAGCTGTGTAGGTATTTGCATGTTCATACAGATAGCGGTGTAGATATTTCCATGTTCGTACAGATAGCTGTGTAGATATTTCCATGTTCATACAGATAGCGGTGTAGATATTTCCATGTTCATACAGGTAACGGTGTAGATATTTCCATGTTCATACAGATGGCGGTGTAGATATTTCCATGTTCATACAGATAGCGGTGTAGATAATTCCATGTTCATACAGTTAGCAGTGTAGATATTTCCATGTTCATACAGATGGCGGTATAGATATTTACATGTTCATACAGATGGCGGTGTAGATATTTCCATGTTCATAGAGATGGCGGTGTAGATATTTCCATGTTTATGCAGATAGCGGTATAGATATTTCCATGTTTATACAGATGGTGGTGTAGATATTTCCATGTTTATAGAGATGGCAGTCTAGATATTTCCATGTTTACAGAGATAGTGGTGTAGTTATTTCCAAGTTTATAGAGACAGCGTTGTAGATATTTCCATGTTTATACTGATAGCGGTGAAGATATTTCCATGTTTATACAGATAGCTGTGAAGATATTTCCATGTTTATACAGATAGCAGTGTAGATATTTCCATGTTTATAGAGATAGTGGTGTAGATAATTTCAGTTTATACCGAGAGCAGTGTAGATATTTCCAAGTTCATACAGATAGCGGTGTAGATATTTCCACGTTTATAGAGATGGCGGTGTAGATATTTCCATGGTCATGCAGATGGCGGTGTAGATATTTCCATGTTCATACAGTTAGCGGTGTAGATATTTCCATGTTCATACAAATGGCAGTGTAGGTATTTCCATGTCCATAGATATGGCGGTGTAGCTATTTCCATGTTCATACAAATGGCGGTGTAGATATTTCCATGTTCATAGAGATGGCGGTGTAGATATTTCCATGTTTATACAGATAGCAGTGTAGTTATTTCCATGTTTATAGAGATAGCAGTGTAGATATTTCCATTGATATACAGATAGCTGTGTAGATATTTGCATGTTCATACAGATAGCGGTGTAGATATTTCCATGTTCGTACAGTTAGCGGTGTAGATATTTCCATTTTCATACAGATAGCGGTGTAGATATTTCCATGTTCATACAGATAACGGTGTAGATATTTCCATGTTCATACAGATAGCGGTGTAGATATTTCCATGTTCATACAGTTAGCGGTGAAGATATTTCCATGTTCATAAAGATGGTGGTGTAGATATTTACATGTTCATACAGATGGCGGTATAGATATTTCCATGTTCGTACAGATGGCGGTGTAGATATTTCCATGTTCATAGAGATGGCGGTGTAGATATTTCCATGTTTATGCAGATAGCGGTATAGATATTTCCATGTTTATACAGATGGTGGTGTAGATATTTCCATGTTTATAGAGATGGCGGTCTAGATATTTCCATGTTTACAGAGATAGTGGTGTAGTTATTTCCAAGTTTATAGAGACAGCGTTGTAGCTATTTCCATGTTTATACAGATAGCAGTGTAGATATTTCCATGTTTATAGAGATAGCAGTGTAGATATTTCCATTGATATACAGATAGCTGTGTAGATATTTGCATGTTCATACAGATAGCGGAGTAGGTATTTCCATGTTTGTACAGATAGCGGTGTAGATATTTCCATGTTCATACAGATAGCGGTGTAGATATTTCCATGTTCATACAGTTAGCGGTGTAGATATTTCCATGTTCTTACAGATGGCAGTGTAGATATTAACATGTTCATACAGATGGCGGTGTAGATATTTCCATGTTCATACAGATGGCGGTGTAGATATTTCCATGTTCATAGAGATGGCGGTGTAGATATTTCCATGTTCGTACAGATAGCTGTGTAGATATTTCCATGTTCATACAGATAGCAGTGTAGATATTTCCATGTTCATACAGATAACGGTGTAGATATATACATGTTCATTCAGATAGCGGTGTAGATATTTCCATGTTCATACAGTTAGCGGTGTAGATATTTCTATGTTCATAGAGATAACGGTGTAGATATTTCCATGCTCATACAGATAGCGGTGTAGATATTTCCATGTTCATACAGTTAGCGGTGTAGATATTTCCATGTTCATACAGATGGCGGTGTAGATATTTACATGTTCATACAGATGGTGGTGTAGATATTTCCATGTTCGTACAGATGGCAGTGTAGATATTTCCATGTTCATAGAAATGGCGGTGTAGATATTTCCATGTTTATGCAGATAGCGGTATAGATATTTCCATGTTTATACAGATGGTGGTGTGGATATTTCCATGTTTATAGAGACGGCGGTCTAGATATTTCCATGTTTTCAGAGATAGTGGTGTACTTATTTCCAAGTTTATAGAGACAGCGTTGTAGATATTTCCATGTTTATACAGATAGCGGTGAAGATATTTCCATGTTTATACAGATAGCGGTGTAGATATTTCCATGTTTATACAGATAGCAGTGTAGATATTTCCATGTTTATAGAGAGAGTGGTGTAGATAATTTCTATTTATACCGAGAGCAGTGTAGATATTTCCAAGTTCATACAGATAGCGGTGTAGATATTTCCACATTTATAGAGATGGCGGTGTAGATATTTCCATGTTCATGCAGAGGGCGGTGTAGATATTTCCATGTTCATACAAATGGCGGTGTAGGTATTTCCATGTTCATAGAGATGGCGGTGTAGATATTTCCATGTTCATACAAATGGCGGTGTAGATATTTCCATGTTCATAGAGATGGCGGTGTAGATATTTCCATGTTTATACAGATAGCAGTGTAGTTATTTCCATGTTTATAGAGATAGCAGTGTAGATATTTCCATTGATATACAGATAGCTGTGTAGATATTTGCATGTTCATACAGATAGCGGAGTAGGTATTTCCATGTTTGTACAGATAGCGGTGTAGATATTTCCATGTTCATACAGATAGCGGTGTAGATATTTCCATGTTCATACAGTTAGCGGTGTAGATATTTCCATGTTCTTACAGATGGCAGTGCAGATATTAACATGTTCATACAGATGGCGGTGTAGATATTTCCATTTTCATACAGATGGCGGTGTAGATATTTCCATGTTCATACAGATAGCGGTGTAGATATTTCCGTGTTCATACAGTTAGCGGTGTAGGTATTTCCATGTTCATACAGATGGCGGTGTAGATATTTACATGTTCATACAGATGGCGGTGTAGATATTTCCATGTTCGTACAGATGGCAGTGTAGATATTTCCATGTTCATATAAGTGGCGGTGTAGATATTTCCATGTTTATACAGATAGCAGTGTAGTTATTTCCATGTTTATAGAGATAGCATTGTGGATATTTCCATTGATATACAGATAGCTGTGTAGGTATTTGCATGTTCATACAGATAGCGGTGTAGATATTTCCATGTTCATACAGATAGCTGTGTAGATATTTCCATGTTCATACAGATAGCGGTGTAGATATTTCCATGTTCATACAGGTAACGGTGTAGATATTTCCATGTTCATACAGATGGCGGTGTAGATATTTCCATGTTCATACAGATAGCGGTGTAGATAATTCCATGTTCATACAGTTAGCAGTGTAGATATTTCCATGTTCATACAGATGGCGGTATAGATATTTACATGTTCATACAGATGGCGGTGTAGATATTTCCATGTTCATAGAGATGGCGGTGTAGATATTTCCATGTTTATACAGATAGCGGTATAGATATTTCCATGTTTATACAGATGGTGGTGTAGATATTTCCATGTTTATAGAGATGGCGGTCTAGATATTTCCATGTTTACAGAGATAGTGGTGTAGTTATTTCCAAGTTTATAGAGACAGCGTTGTAGATATTTCCATGTTTATACTGATAGCGGTGAAGATATTTCCATGTTTATACAGATAGCTGTGAAGGTATTTCCATGTTTATACAGATAGCAGTGTAGATATTTCCATGTTTATAGAGATAGTGGTGTAGATAATTTCAGTTTATACCGAGAGCAGTGTAGATATTTCCAAGTTCATACAGATAGCGGTGTAGATATTTCCACGTTTATAGAGATGGCGGTGTAGATATTTCCATGGTCATGCAGATGGCGGTGTAGATATTTCCATGTTCATACAGATGGCGGTGTAGATATTTCCATCTTCATACAGTTAGCGGTGTAGATATTTCCATGTTCATACAAATGGCAGTGTAGGTATTTCCATGTTCATAGATATGGCGGTGTAGCTATTTCCATGTTCATACAAATGGCGGTGTAGATATTTCCATTTTCATAGAGATGGCGGTGTAGATATTTCCATGTTTATACAGATAGCAGTGTAGTTATTTCCATGTTTATAGAGATAGCAGTGTAGATATTTCCATTGATATACAGATAGCTGTGTAGATATTTGCATGTTCATACAGATAGCGGTGTAGATATTTCCATGTTCGTACAGTTAGCGGTGTAGATATTTCCATGTTCATACAGATAGCGGTGTAGATATTTCCATGTTCTTACAGATAACGGTGTACATATTTCCATGTTCATACAGATAGCGGTGTAGATATTTCCATGTTCATACAGTTAGCGGTGAAGATATTTCCGTGTTCATACAGATGGCGGTGTAGATATTTACATGTTCATACAGATGGCGGTATAGATATTTCCATGTTCGTACAGATGGCGGTGTAGATTTTTCCATGTTCATAGAGATGGCGGTGTAGATATTTCCATGTTTATACAGATGGTGGTGTAGATATTTCCATGTTTATAGAGATGGCGGTCTAGATATTTCCATGTTTACAGAGATAGTGGTGTAGTTATTTCCAAGTTTATAGAGACAGCGTTGTAGCTATTTCCATGTTTATACAGATAGCAGTGAAGATATTTCCATGTTTATACAGATAGCGTTGTAGATATTTCCATGTTTATACAGATAGCAGTGTAGTTATTTCCATGTTTATAGAGATAGTGGTGTAGATAATTTCAATTTTATACAGAGAGCAGTGTAGATATTTCCAAGTTAATACAGATAGTGGTGTAGATATTTCCACGTTTACAGAGATGGCGGTGTAGATATTTCCATGTTCATACAGATGGCAGTGTAGATATTTCCACGTTTATATGTATTGCGGTGTAGATATTTTCATGTTTACACAGATGGCGGTGTAGATATTTCCATGTTTACACAGATAGCGGTGTAGACATTTCCATGTTTACACAGATAGCGGTGTGGATATTTCCATGTTCATACAAATGTCGGTGTAGATATTTCCATGTTCATGGAGATGACGGTGAAGATATTTCCATGTTTATACAGGTAGCAGTGTAGTTATTACCATGTTTATAGACATAGCAGTGTAGGTATTTACATTGATATGCAGATAGCTGTGTAGATATTTGCATGTTCATACAGATAGCGGTGTAGATATTTCCATGTTTATTCAGATAGCGGTGTTGATATTTCCATATTCATACAGTTAACGGTGTAGATATTTCCATGTTCATACAGATAGCGGTGTAGATATTTCCATGTTCATACAGTTAGCGGTGTAGATATTTCCATTTTCATACAGATAGTGGTGTAGATATTTACATGTTCATAGAGATGGCAGTGTAGATATTTCCATGTTCATACAGATGGTGGTGTAGATATTTCCATGTTCATACAGATAGCGGTGTAGTTATTTCCATGTTCATACCAATAGCGGTGTAGATATTTCCATGTTCATTCAGTTAGCGGTGTAGATATTTCCATGTTCATACATATGGCGGTGTAGATCTTTCCATGTTCATACAGATGGCGATGTAGATATTTCCATGTTCGTACAGATGGCAGTGTAGATATTTCCATGTTCATATAGGTGGCGGTGTAGACATTTCCATGTTTATACAGATAGCAGTGCAGTTATTTCCATGTTTATAGAGATAGCAGTGTGGATATTTCCATTGATATACAGATATCTGTGTAGATATTTCCATGTTCATACAGATAGCGGTGTAGATATTTCCATGTTCATACAGATAACGGTGTATATATATCCATGTTCCAACAGATAGCGGTGTAGATATTTCCATGTTAATACAGTTAGCGGTGTAGATATTTCCATGTTCATAGAGATAACGGTGTACATATTTCCATGTTCATACTGATGGCGGTGTAGATATTTCTATGTTCATACAGTTAGCGGTGTAGATATTTCCATGTTCATACAGATGGCGGTGTAGATATTTACATGTTCATACAGATCGCGGTGTAGATATTTCCATGTTCGTACAGATGGCAGTGTAGATATTTCCATGTTCATAGAGATGGCGGTGTAGATATTTCCATGTTTATGCAGAGAGCGGTATAGATATTTCCATGTTTATACAGATGGTGGTGTAGATATTTCCATGTTAATAGAGATGGCGGTCTAGATATTTCCATGTTTACAGAGATAGTGGTGTAGATATTTCCAAGTTTATAGAGACAGCGTTGTATATATTTCCATGTTTAAACAGATAGCGGTGAAGATATTTCCATGTTTATACCGATAGCTGTGTAGATATTTCCATGTTTATACAGATAGCAGTGTAGATATTTCCATGTTTATAGAGATAGTGGTGTAGATAATTTCAATTTATACCGAGAGCAGTGTAGATATTTCCAAGTTCATATGGATAGCGGTGTAGATATTTCCACGTTTATAGAGATGGCGGTGTAGATATTTCCATGGTCATACAAATGGCAGTGTAGGTATTTCCATGTTCATAGATATGGCGGTGTAGATATTTCCATGTTCATACAAATGGCGGTGTAGATATTTCCATGTTCATAGAGATGGCGGTGTAGATATTTCCATGTTTATACAGATAGCAGTGTAGTTATTTCCATGTTTATAGAGATAGCATTGTAGATATTTCCATTGATATACAGATAGCTGTGTAGATATTTGCATGATCATACAGATAGCGGTGTAGATATTTCCATGTTCGTACAGATAGCGGTGTAGATATTTCCATGTTCATACAGAGAGCGGTGTAGATATTTCCATGTTCATACAGATAACGGTGTAGATATTTCCATGTTCATAAAGATAGCGGTGTAGATATTTCCATGTTCATACAGTTAGCGGTGAAGATATTTCCATGTTCATACAGATGGTGGTGTAGATATTTACATGTTCATACAGATGGCGGTATAGATATTTCCATGTTCGTACAGATGGCGGTGTAGATATTTCCATGTTCACAGAGATGGCGGTGTAGATATTTCCATGTTTATGCAGAGAGCGGTATAGATATTTCCGTGTTTATACAGATGGTGGTGTAGATATTTCCATGTTTATAGAGATGGCGGTCTAGATATTTCCATGTTTACAGAGATAGTTTTGTAGTTATTTCCAAGCTTATAGAGACAGCGTTGTAGATATTTCCATGTTTATACAGATAGCAGTGAAGATATTTCCATGTTTATACAGATAGCGTTGTAGATATTTCCATGTTTATACAGATAGCAGTGTAGATATTTCCATGTTTATAGAGATAGTGGTGTAGGTAATTTCAATTTTATACAGAGAGCAGTGTGGATATTTCCAAGTTAATACAGATAGCGGTGTAGATATTTCCACGTGTATAGAGATGGCGGTGTAGATATTTCCATGTTCATACAGAAGGCAGTGTAGATATTTCCACGTTTATAGGTATTGCGGTGTAGATATTTTCATGTTTACACAGATGGCGGTGTAGATATTTCCATGTTTACACAGATAGCGGTGTAGACATTTCCATGTTTACACAGATAGCGGTGTGGATATTTCCATGTTCATACAAATGTCGGTGTAGATATTTCCATATTCATAGAGATGACGGTGTAGATATTTCCATGTTTATACAGGTAGCAGTGTAGTTATTACCATGTTTATAGACATAGCAGTGTAGATATTTCCATTGATATACAGATAGCTGTGTAGATATTTGCATGTTCATAGAGATAGCGGTGTAGATATTTCCATGTTTATTCAGATAGCGGTGTAGATATTTCCATATTCATACAGTTAGCGGTGTAGATATTTCCATGTTCATACAAATGGCGGTGTAGATATTTCCATGTTTATACAGATAGCAGTGTAGATGTTTCCATGTTTATAGAGATAGCAGTGTAGATATTTCCATTGATATACAGATAGCTGTGTAGATATTTGCATGTTCATACACATAGCGGTGTAGATATTTCCATGTTCATACAGATAGCGGTGTAGATATTTCCATGTTCGTACAGAGAGCGGTGTAGGTATTTCCATGTTCATACAGATAGCGGTGTAGATATTTCCATGTTCATACAGATGGCGGTGTAGATATTTCCATGTTCATACAAATGGCGGTGTAGATATTTCCATGTTCATAGAGATGGCGGTGTAGATATTTCCATGTTTATACAGATAGCAGTGTAGTTATTTCCATGTTTATAGAGATAGCAGTGTAGATATTTCCATTGATATACAGATAGCTGTGTAGATATTTGCATGATCATACAGACAGCGGTGTACATATTTCCATGTTCGTACAGATAGCGGTGTAGATATTTCCATGTTCATACAGATAGCGGTGTAGATATTTCCATGTTCATACAGATAACGGTGTAGGTATTTCCATGTTCATACAGATAGCGGTGTAGATATTTCCATGTTCATACAGATAGCGGTGTAGATATTTCCATGTTCATACAGTTAGCGGTGTAGATATTTCCATGTTCTTACAGATGGCAGTGTAGATATTTACATATTCATACAGATGTCGGTGTAGATATTTCCATGTTCATACAGATGGCGGTGTAGATATTTCCATGTTCATACAGATAGCGGTGTAGATATTTCCATGTTCATACAGTTAGCGGTGTAGATATTTCCATGTTCATACAGAAGGCGGTGTAGATATTTACATGTTCATACAGATAGCGGTGTAGATATTTCCATGTTCGTACGGATGGCCGTGTAGATATTTCCATGTTCATATAGGTGGCGGTGTAGATATTTCCATGTTTATACAGATAGAAGTGTAGTTATTTCCATGTTTATTGAGATAGCATTGTGGATATTTCCATTGATATACAGATAGCTGTGTAGGTATTTGCATGTTCATACAGATAGCGGTGTAGATATTTCCATGTTCGTACAGATAGCGGTGTAGATATTTCCATGTTCATACAGATAGCGGTGTAGATATTTCCATGTTCACACAGATAACGGTGTAGATATTTCCATGTTCATACAGATGGCGGTGTAGATATTTCCATGTTCATACAGATAGCGGTGTAGATATTTCCATGTTCATACAGTTAGCGGTGTAGTTATTTCCATGTTTATACTGATAGCGGTGAAGATATTTCCATGTTTATACACATAGCTGTGTAGATATTTCCATGTTTATACAGATAGCAGTGTAGATATTTCCATGTTTATAGAGATAGTGGTGTAGATTATTTCAATTTATACCGAGAGCAGTGTAGATATTTCCAAGTTCATACAGATAGCGGTGTAGATATTTCCATGTTCACACAGTTAGCGGTGAAGGTATTTCCATGTTCATACAGATGGCGGTGTAGATATTTACATGTTCATACAGATGGCGGTATAGATATTTCCATGTTCTTACAGATGGCGGTGTAGGTATTTCCATGTTCATAGAGATGGCGGTGTAGATTTTTCCATGTTAATGCAGAGAGCGGTATAGATATTTCCATGTTTATACAGATGGTGGTGTAGATTTTTCCATGTTTATAGAGATGGAGGTCTAGATATTTCCATGTTTACAGAGATAGTGGTGTAGTTATTTCCAAGTTTATAGAGACAGCGTTGTAGATATTTCCATGTTTATACAGATAGCAGTGAAGATATTTCCATGTTTATACAGATAGCGGTGTAGATCTTTCCATGTTTATACTGATAGCAGTGTAGATATTTCCATGTTTATAGAGATAGCAGTGTAGATATTTCCATTGATATACACATAGCGGTGTAGATATTTCCATGTTCATACAGTTAGCGGTGTACATATTTCCATGTTCGTACAGATAGCGGTGTAGATATTTCCATGTTCATATAGATGGCGGTGTAGATATTTCCATGTTCATACAGATGGCGGTGTAGATATTTCCATGTTCATACAGATAGCAGTGTAGTTATTTCCATGTTTATACCAATAGCGGTGTAGATATTTCCATGTTCATACAGTTAGCGGTGTAGATATTTCCATGTTCATACAGATGGCGGTGTAGATATTCACATGTTCATACAGATGGCGATGTACATATTTCCATGTTGGTACGGATGGCAGTGTAGATATTTCCATGTTCATATAGGTGGCGGTGTAGACATTTCCATGTTTATACAGATAGCAGTGTAGTTATTTCCATGTTTATAGAGATAGCAGTGTGGATATTTCCATTGATATACAGATAGCTGTGTACGTATTTGCATGTTCATACAGATAGCGGTGTAGATATTTCCATGTTCGTACAGATATCTGTGTAGATATTTCCATGTTCATACAGATAGCGGTGTAGATATTTCCATGTTCATACAGATAACGGTGTAGATATATCCATGTTCATACAGATAGCGGTGTAGATATTTCCATGTTCATACAGTTAGCGGTGTAGATATTTCCATGTTCATAGAGATAACGGTGTAGATATTTCCATGTTCATACAGATAGCGTTGTAGATATTTCCATGTTCATACAGTTAGCGGTGTAGATATTTCCATGTTCATACAGATGGTGGTGTAGATATTTCCATGTTCGTACAGATGGCAGTGTAGATATTTCCATGTTCATAGAGATGGCGGTGTAGATATTTCCATGTTTATGCAGATAGCTCTATAGATATTTCCATGTTTATACAGATGGTGGTGTGGATATTTCCATGTTTATAGAGACGGCGTTCTAGATATTTCCATGTTTACAGAGATAGTGGTGTAGTTATTTCCAAGTTTATAGAGACAGCGTTGTAGATATTTCCATGTTTATACAGATAGCGGTGAAGATATTTCCATGTTTATACAGATAGCGGTGTAGATATTTCCATGTTTATACAGATAGCAGTGTAGATATTTCCATGTTTATAGAGAGAGTGGAGTAGATAATTTCAATTTATACCGAGAGCAGTGTAGATATTTTCAAGTTCATACAGATAGCGGTGAAGATATTTCCACGTTTATAGAGATGGCGGTGTAGATATTTCCATATTCATACAGATGGCGGTGTAGATATTTCAACGTTTACAGGGATGGCGGTGTAGATATTTTCATGTTTACACAGATGGCGGTGTAGATATTTCCATGTTTACACAGATAGCGGTGTAGACATTTCCATGTTTACACAGATAGCGGTGTGGATATTTCCATGTTCATACAAATGTCGGTGAAGATATTCCCATGTTCATAGAGATGACGGTGTAGATATTTCCATGTTTATACAGATAGCAGTGTAGTTATTACCATGTTTATAGAGATAGCAGTGTAGATATTTCCATTGATATACACATAGCTGTGTAGATATTTGCATGTTCATACAGATAGCGGTGTAGGTATTTCCATGTTTATTCAGATAGCGGTGTAGATATTTCCATATTCATACAGTTAGCGGTGTAGATATTTCCATGTTCATACAAATGGCGGTGTAGATATTTCCATGTTTATACAGATAGCAGTGTAGATATTTCCATGTTTATAGAGATAGCAGTGTAGATATTTCCACTGATATACAGATAGCTGTGTAGATATTTGCATGTTCATACAGATAGCGGTGTAGATATTTCCATGTTCATACAGTTAGCGGTGTAGATATTTCCATGTTCTTACAGATGGCAGTGTAGATATTTACATGTTCATACAGATGGCGGTGTAGATATTTCCATGTTCATACAGATGGCGGTGTAGATATTTCCATGTTCATACAGATAGCGGTGTAGATATTTCCATGTTCATACAGATAGCGGTGTAGATATTTCCATGTTCATACAGATGGCGGTGCAGATATTTACGTGCTCATACAGATGGCGGTGTAGATATTTCCATGTTCGTACGGATGGCAGTGTAGATATTTCCATGTTCATACAGGTGGCGGTGTAGATATTTCCATGTTTATACAGATAGCAGTGTAGTTATTTCCATGTTTATAGAGATAGCATTGTAGATATTTCCATTGAAATACAGATAGCTGTGTAGATATTTGCATCTTCATACAGATAGCGGTGTAGATATTTCCATGTTCGTACAGATAGCGGTGAAGATATTTCCATGTTCATACAGTTAGTGGTGAAGATATTTCCATGTTCATACAGATGTCGGTGTAGATATTTACATGTTCATACAGATGGCGGTATAGATATTTCCATGTTCGTACTGGTGGCGGAGTAGATATTTCCATGTTCATAGAGATGGCGGTGTAGATATTTCCATGTTTATGCAGATAGCGGTATAGATATTTCCATGTTTATACAGATGGTGGTGTAGATATTTCCATGTTTATAGAGATGGCGGTCTAGATATTTCCATGTTTACAGAGATAGTGGTGTAGTTATTTCCAAGTTTATAGAGACGGCGGTCTAGATATTTCCAAGTTTACAGAGATAGCAGTGTAGATATTTCCATTGATATACAGATAGCTGTGTAGATATTTGCATGTTCATACACATAGCGGTGTAGATATTTCCATGTTCATACAGATAGCGGTGTAGATATTTCCATGTTCATACAGAAGGCGGTGCAGATATTTACGTTTTCATAGAGATGGCGGTGTAGATATTTCCATGTTCATACGGATGGCAGTGTAGATATTTCCATGTTCATACAGGTGGCGGTGTAGATATTTCCATGTTTATACAGATAGCAGTGTAATTATTTCCATGTTTATAGAGATAGCATTGTAGATATTTCCATTGATATACAGATAGCTGTGTAGATATTTGCATCTTCATACAGATAGCGGTGTAGATATTTCCATGTTCGTACAGATAGCGGTGTAGATATTTCCATGTTCATACAGTTAGCGGTGAAGATATTTCCATGTTCATACAGATGGCGGTGTAGATATTTCCATGTTAATAGAGATGGCGGTGTAGATATTTCCATGTTCATACAAATGGCAGTGTAGGTATTTCCATGTTCATAGAGATGGCGGTGTAGATACTTCCATGTTCATACAAATGGCGGTGTAGATATTTCCATGTTCACAGAGATGGCGGTGTAGATATTTCCATGTTTATACAGATAGCAGTGTAGTTATTTCCATGTTTATAGAGATAGCAGTGTAGATATTTCCTTTGATATACAGATAGCTGTGTAGATATTTGCATGTTCATACAGATAGCAGTGTGGATATTTCCATGTTTATACAGATAGCGGTGTACATATTTCCATGTTCATACAGATAGCGGTGTAGATATTTACATGTTCATATAGATGGCGGTGTAGATATTTCCATGTTCATACAGATGGCGGTGTAGATATTTCCATGTTCATACAGATAGCGGTGTAGTTATTTCCATGTTTATACCAATAGCGGTGTAGATATTTCCATGTTCATACAGTTAGCGGTGTAGATATTTCCATGTTCATACAGATGGCGGTGTAGATATTCACATGTTCATACAGATGGCGATGTACATATTTCCATGTTGGTACGGATGGCAGTGTAGATATTTCCATGTTCATATAGGTGGCGGTGTAGACATTTCCATGTTTATACAGATAGCAGTGTAGTTATTTCCATGTTTATAGAGATAGCAGTGTGGATATTTCCATTGATATACAGATAGCTGTGTACGTATTTGCATGTTCATACAGATAGCGGTGTAGATATTTCCATGTTCGTACAGATATCTGTGTAGATATTTCCATGTTCATACAGATAGCGGTGTAGATATTTCCATGTTCATACAGATAACGGTGTAGATATATCCATGTTCATACAGATAGCGGTGTAGATATTTCCATGTTCATACAGTTAGCGGTGTAGATATTTCCATGTTCATAGAGATAACGGTGTAGATATTTCCATGTTCATACAGATAGCGTTGTAGATATTTCCATGTTCATACAGTTAGCGGTGTAGATATTTCCATGTTCATACAGATGGTGGTGTAGATATTTCCATGTTCGTACAGATGGCAGTGTAGATATTTCCATGTTCATAGAGATGGCGGTGTAGATATTTCCATGTTTATGCAGATAGCTGTATAGATATTTCCATGTTTATACAGATGGTGGTGTGGATATTTCCATGTTTATAGAGACGGCGTTCTAGATATTTCCATGTTTACAGAGATAGTGGTGTAGTTATTTCCAAGTTTATAGAGACAGCGTTGTAGATATTTCCATGTTTATACAGATAGCGGTGAAGATATTTCCATGTTTATACAGATAGCGGTGTAGATATTTCCATGTTTATACAGATAGCAGTGTAGATATTTCCATGTTTATAGAGAGAGTGGAGTAGATAATTTCAATTTATACCGAGAGCAGTGTAGATATTTCCAAGTTCATACAGATAGCGGTGAAGATATTTCCACGTTTATAGAGATGGCGGTGTAGATATTTCCATGTTCATACAGATGGCGGTGTAGATATTTCCACGTTTACAGGGATGGCGGTGTAGATATTTTCATGTTTACACAGATGGCGGTGTAGATATTTCCATGTTTACACAGATAGCGGTGTAGACATTTCCATGTTTACACAGATAGCGGTGTGGATATTTCCATGTTCATACAAATGTCGGTGAAGATATTCCCATGTTCATAGAGATGACGGTGTAGATATTTCCATGTTTATACAGATAGCAGTGTAGTTATTACCATGTTTATAGAGATAGCAGTGTAGATATTTCCATTGATATACACATAGCTGTGTAGATATTTGCATGTTCATACAGATAGCGGTGTAGGTATTTCCATGTTTATTCAGATAGCGGTGTAGATATTTCCATATTCATACAGTTAGCGGTGTAGATATTTCCATGTTCATACAAATGGCGGTGTAGATATTTCCATGTTTATACAGATAGCAGTGTAGATATTTCCATGTTTATAGAGATAGCAGTGTAGATATTTCCACTGATATACAGATAGCTGTGTAGATATTTGCATGTTCATACAGATAGCGGTGTAGATATTTCCATGTTCATACAGTTAGCGGTGTAGATATTTCCATGTTCTTACAGATGGCAGTGTAGATATTTACATGTTCATACAGATGGCGGTGTAGATATTTCCATGTTCATACAGATGGCGGTGTAGATATTTCCATGTTCATACAGATAGCGGTGTAGATATTTCCATGTTCATACAGATAGCGGTGTAGATATTTCCATGTTCATACAGATGGCGGTGCAGATATTTACGTGCTCATACAGATGGCGGTGTAGATATTTCCATGTTCGTACGGATGGCAGTGTAGATATTTCCATGTTCATACAGGTGGCGGTGTAGATATTTCCATGTTTATACAGATAGCAGTGTAGTTATTTCCATGTTTATAGAGATAGCATTGTAGATATTTCCATTGAAATACAGATAGCTGTGTAGATATTTGCATCTTCATACAGATAGCGGTGTAGATATTTCCATGTTCGTACAGATAGCGGTGAAGATATTTCCATGTTCATACAGTTAGTGGTGAAGATATTTCCATGTTCATACAGATGTCGGTGTAGATATTTACATGTTCATACAGATGGCGGTATAGATATTTCCATGGTCGTACAGATGGCGGTGTAGATATTTCCATGTTCATAGAGATGGCGGTGTAGATATTTCCATGTTTATGCAGATAGCGGTATAGATATTTCCATGTTTATACAGATGGTGGTGTAGATATTTCCATGTTTATAGAGATGGCGGTCTAGATATTTCCATGTTTACAGAGATAGTGGTGTAGTTATTTCCAAGTTTATAGAGACGGCGGTCTAGATATTTCCAAGTTTACAGAGATAGCAGTGTAGATATTTCCATTGATATACAGATAGCTGTGTAGATATTTGCATGTTCATACACATAGCGGTGTAGATATTTCCATGTTCATACAGATAGCGGTGTAGATATTTCCATGTTCATACAGAAGGCGGTGCAGATATTTACGTGTTCATAGAGATGGCGGTGTAGATATTTCCAAGTTCATACGGATGGCAGTGTAGATATTTCCATGTTCATACAGGTGGCGGTGTAGATATTTCCATGTTTATACAGATAGCAGTGTAATTATTTCCATGTTTATAGAGATAGCATTGTAGATATTTCCATTGATATACAGATAGCTGTGTAGATATTTGCATCTTCATACAGATAGCGGTGTAGATATTTCCATGTTCGTACAGATAGCGGTGTAGATATTTCCATGTTCATACAGTTAGCGGTGAAGATATTTCCATGTTCATACAGATGGCGGTGTAGATATTTCCATGTTCATAGAGATGGCGGTGTAGATATTTCCATGTTCATACAAATGGCAGTGTAGGTATTTCCATGTTCATAGAGATGGCGGTGTAGATACTTCCATGTTCATACAAATGGCGGTGTAGATATTTCCATGTTCACAGAGATGGCGGTGTAGATATTTCCATGTTTATACAGATAGCAGTGTAGTTATTTCCATGTTTATAGAGATAGCAGTGTAGATATTTCCTTTGATATACAGATAGCTGTGTAGATATTTGCATGTTCATACAGATAGCAGTGTGGATATTTCCATGTTTATACAGATAGCGGTGTAGATATTTCCATGTTCATACAGATAGCGGTGTATATATTTCCATGTTCATACAGTTAGCGGTGTAGATATTTCCATGTTCATACAGATGGCGGTGTAGATATTTTCATTTTCATACAGATGGCGGTGTAGATATTTCCATGTTCATACAGATGGCGGTGTAGATATTTCCATCTTCATACAGATAGCGGTGTAGTTATTTCCATGTTCATACCAATAGCGGTGTAGATATTTCCATGTTCATACAGTTAGCGGTGTAGATATTTCCATGTTCATACAGATGGCGGTGTAGATATTTACATGTTCATACAGATGGCGGTGTAGATATTTCCATGTTCGTAAGGATGGCAGTGTAGATATTTCCATGTTCATATAGGTGGCTGTGTAGATATTTCCATGTTTATACAGATAGCAGTGTAGTTATTTCCATGTTTATGGAGATAGCAGTGTGGATATTTCCATTGATATACAGATAGCTGTGAAGGTATTTGCATGTTCATACAGATAGCGGTGTAGATATTTCCATGTTCGTACAGATAGTGGTGTAGATCTTTCCATGTTCATACAGATAGCGGTGTAGATATTTCCATGTTCATACAGTTAGCGGTGTAGATATTTCCATGTTCATACAGATGGAGGTGTAGTTATTTACATGTTCATACATATGGCGGTGTAGATATTTCCATGTTCGTTCAGATGGCGGTGTAGATATTTCCAGATTCATAGAGATGGCAGTGTAGATATTTCCATGTTTATGCAGATAGCGGTATAGATATTTCCATGTTTATACAGATGGTGGTGTAGATATCTCCATGTTTATAGAGATGGCGGTCTAGATATTTCCATGTTTTCAGAGATAGTGGTGTAGTTATTTCCAAGTTTATAGAGACAGCGTTGTAGATATTTCCATGTTTATACAGATAGCGGTGAAGATATTTCCATGTTTATACAGATAGCGGTGTAGATATTTCCATGTTTATACAGATAGCAGTGTAGATATTTCCATGTTTAGAGAGATAATGGTGTAGATAATTTCAATTTTATACAGAGAGCAGTGCAGATATTTCCAAGTTCATACAGATAGCGGTGTAGATATTTCCACGTTTACAGAGATGGCGGTGTAGATATTTCCATGTTCATACAAATGGCGGTGTAGATATTTCCATGTTCATAGAGATGGCGGTGTTGATATTTCCATGTTCATACAAATGGCAGTGTAGATATTTCCACGTTCATAGAGATGGCGGTGTTGATATTTCCATATTTATAGAGATAGCAGTGTAGTTATTTCCATGTTTATAGAGATAGTAGTGTAGATATTTCCATTGATATACAGATATCTCTGTAGATATTTGCATGTTCATAGAGATAGCGGTGTAGATATTTCCATGTTCATACAGATAGCGGTGTTATTTCCATGTTCATACAGATAGCGGTGTAGATATTTCCATTTTCATTCAGATAGCGGTGTAGATATTTCCATGTTCATACAGATAGCGGTGTAGATATTTCCATGTTCATACAGTTAGCGGTTTAGATATTTCCATTTTCATACAGATGGCGGTGTAGATATATCCATGTTCATACAGATGGCGGTGTATTTATTTCCATGTTCATACAGATGGCGGTGTAGATATTTCCATGTTCATACAGATAGCGGTGTAGATATTTCCATGTTAATACAGATAGCGCTGTAGATATTTCCATGTTCATACCAATAGCGGTGTAGACATTTCCATGTTCATATATTTAGCGGTGTAGATATTTCCATGTTCATACAGATGGCGAGGATATTTTCATGTCCATGCAGATAGCGGTGTAGATATTTCCATGTTCATACAGTTAGCGGTGTAGATATTTCCATGTTCATACAGATGGCGGTGTGGATATTTCCATGTTCATAGAGATGGCGGTGTAGATATTTCCATATTTATACAGATAGCAGTGTAGTTATTTCCATGTTTATAGAGATAGCAGTGTAGATATTTCCATTGATATACAGATAGCTGTGTAGATATTTGCATGGTCATACAGATAGCGGTGTAGATATTTCTATGTTCGTACAGATAGCGTTGTAGATATTTCCATGTTCATACAGATAGCGGTGTAGATATTTCCTTGTTCATACAGATAACGATGTAGATATATCCATGTTCATACAGATAGCAGTGTAGATATTTCCATGTTCATACAGTCAGCGGTGTAGATATTTCCATGTTCATACAGATGGTGGTGTAGATATTTACATGTTCATAGAGATGGCGGTATTGATATTTCCATGTTCGTACAGATGGCGGTGTAGATATTTCCATGTTTATAGACATGGCGGTGTAGATATTTTCATGTTCACACAGGTGGCGGTGAAGATATTTCCATGTTTATACAGGTGGCGGTGTAGATATTTCCATGTTTATAGGGATTGCGGTGTAGATATTTTCATGTTTACACAGATGGCAGTGTAGATATTTCCATGTTTACACAGATAGCGGTGTAGACTTTTCCATGTTTACACAGATAGCGGTGTGGATATTTCCATGTTTATGCAGATAGCAGTGTAGATATTTCCATGTTTATACAGATAGCGGTGCGGATATTTCCATGTTTGTACAGATAGTTGGGCAGATATTTCCATGTTTATACAGATAGCTGTGTAGATATGTCCATCTTAATACAGATGGCGGTGTAGATATGTCCATGTTTGTACAGATGGCGGTGTAGATATTTCCATGTTCATACAGATAGCGGTGTAGATATTTCCATGTTCATACCAATAGCGGTGTAGACATTTCCATGTTCATACATTTAGCGGTTTAGATATTTCCATGTTCATACAGATGGCGGTGAAGATATTTACATGTTCATACAGATGGCGGTGTAGATATTTCCATGTTTGTACGGATGGCAGTGTAGATATTTCCATGTTCACACAGGTGGGGGTGTAGATATTTCCATGTTTATAGAGATAGCAGTGTAGTTATTTCCATGTTAATAGAGATAGCGGTTTAGATATTTCCATTGATATGCAGATAGCTGTGTGGATATTTGCATGTTCATACAGATAGCGGTGTAGATATTTCCATAATCGTACAGATAGCGGTGTAGCTATTTCGATGTTCATACAGATAGCGGTGTAGATATTTCTATGTTCATACAGATAACGGTGTAGATATTTCCATGTTCATACAGACAGCGGTGTAGATATTTCCATGTTCATACAGTTAGCGGTGTAGGTACTTCCACGTTCATACAGATGGCGAAGATATTTTCATGTTCATACAGATAGCGGTGTAGATATTTCCAAGTTCATACAGTTAGCGGTGTAGATATTTCCATGTTCATACAGATAGCGGTGTAGATATTTCTATGTTCCTACAGATAGCGGTGTGGATATTTCCATGTTTATGCAGATAGCAGTGTAGATATTTCAATGTTTATACAGATAGCGGTGTGGTTATTTCCATGTTTATACAGATAGTTGGGCAGTTATTTCCATGTTTATACAGATAGTGGTGTAGATATTTCCATCTTAATACAGATGGCGGTGTAGATATGACCATGTTTGTACAGATGGCGGTGTAGATATTTCCATGTTCATACAGATGGCGGTGTAGATATTTCAAAGTTTATAGAGGTAGCGCTGTAGTTATTTCCATATTTATAGAGAAATCTGTGTAGATATTTCCATGTATATTCAGATAGCTGTGTAGATATTTCCATGTTCCTGCAGATAGCGGTGTAGATATTTCCATGTTCATCCATATGCCGGTGTACATATATCCATGTTCATACAGATGGCGGTGAAGGTATTTACATGTTCATACAGATGGCGGTATAGATATTTCCATGTTCTTACAGATGGCGGTGTAGGTATTTCCATGTTCATAGAGATGGCGGTGCAGATATTTCCATGTTTATGCAGATAGCGGTAAAGATATTTCCATGTTTATACAGATGGTGGTGTAGATATTTCCATGTTTATAGAGATGGCGGTCTAGATATTTCCATGTTTACAGAGATAGTGGTGTAGTTATTTCCAAGTCTATAGAGACAGCGTTGTAGATATTTCCATGTTAATACAGATAGCGGTGAAGATATTTCCATGTTTGTACAGATAGCGGTGTAGATATTTCCATGTTTATACAGATAGCAGTGTAGATATTTCCATGTTTATAGAGATAGTGGTGTTGATAATTTCAATTTTATACAGAGAACAGTGTAGATATTTCCAAGTTAATACAGATAGCGGTGTAGATATTTCCACGTTTACAGAGATGGCGGTGTAGATATTTCCATGTTCATACAGATGGCAGTGTAGATATTTCCACGTTTATTGGTATTGCGGTGTAGTTATTTTCATGTTTACACAGATGGCGGTGTAGATATTTCCATGTTTACAAAGATAGCGGTGTAGATATTTCCATGTTCATACAGATAGCGGTGTAGATATTTCCATGTTCATACAGTTAGCGCTGTAGATATTTCCATGTTCATACAGATGGCGGTGCAGATATTTCCATGTTCATACAGATGGCGGTGTAGATATTTACATGTTCATACAGATGGCGGTATAGATATTTCCATGTTCGTACAGATGGCGGTGTAGATATTTCCATGTTCATAGAGATGGCGGTGTAGATGTTTCCATGTTAATTCAGATAGCGGTATAGATATTTCCATGTTTATATAGATGGTGGTGTAGCTATTTCCATGTTTATAGAGACGGCGGTCTAGATATTTCCATGTTTACAGAGATAGTGGTGTAGTTATTTCCAAGTTTATAGAGACAGCGTTGTAGATATTTCCATGTTTATACAGATAGCGGTGAAGATATTTCCATGTTTATACAGATAGCGTTGTAGATATTTCCATGTTTATACAGATAGCAGTGTAGATATTTCCATGTTTATAGAGATAGTGGTGTAGATAATTTCAATTTTATACAGAGAGCAGTGTAGATATTTCCAAGTTAATACAGATAGCG
This sequence comes from Gorilla gorilla gorilla, assembly GCF_029281585.2. Lineage (NCBI taxonomy): Eukaryota > Metazoa > Chordata > Mammalia > Primates > Hominidae > Gorilla > Gorilla gorilla. The sequence goes on along the minus strand of NC_073239.2, from coordinate 8,338,196 downwards.
GTGTAGATATTTCCACGTTTACAGAGATGGCGGTGTAGATATTTCCATGTTCATACAGATGGCAGTGTAGATATTTCCACGTTTATAGGTATTGCGGTGTAGATATTTTCATGTTTACACAGATGGCGGTGTAGATATTTCCATGTTTACACTGATAGCGGTGTAGACATTTCCATGTTTACACAGATAGCGGTGTGGATATTTCCATGTTCATACAAATGTCGGTGTAGATATTTCCGTGTTCATAGAGATGACGGTGTAGATATTTCCATGTTTATACTGGTAGCAGTGTATTTATTACCATGTTTATAGACATAGCAGTGTAGATATTTCCATTGATTCACAGATAGCTGTGTAGATATTTGCATGTTCATAGAGATAGCGGTGCAGATATTTCCATGTTTATTCAGATAGCGGTGTAGATATTTCCATATTCATACAGTTAGCGGTGTAGATATTTCCATGTTAATACAAATGGCGGTGTAGATATTTCCATGTTTATACAGATAGCAGTGTAGAAGTTTCCATGTTTATAGAGATAGCAGTGTAGATATTTCCATTAATATACAGATAGCTGTGTAGATATTTGCATGTTCATACACATAGCGGTGTAGATATTTCCATGTTCATACAGATAGCGGTGTAGATATTTCCATGTTCGTACAGAGAGCGGTGTAGATATTTCCATGTTCATACAGATAGCGGTGTAGATATTTCCATGTTCATACAGATAACGGTGTAGATATTTCCATGTTCATACAGATAGCGGTGTAGATATTTCCATGTTCATACAGTTAGCGGTGTAGATATTTCCATGTTCATACAAATGGCGGTGTAGATATTTCCATGTTCATAGAGATGGCAGTGTAGATATTTCCATGTTTATACAGATAGCAGTGTAGTTATTTCCATGTTTATAGAGATAGCAGTGTAGATATTTCCATTGATATACAGATAGCTGTGTAGATATTTGCATGTTCATACAGATAGCGGTGTAGATATTTCCATGTTCATACAGATAGCGGTGTAGATATTTCCATGTTCATACAGATAGCGGTGTAGATATTTCCATGTTCATACAGTTAGCGGTGTAGATATTTCCATGTTCTTACAGATGGCAGTGTAGATATTTACATGTTCATACAGATGGCGGTGTAGATATTTCCATGTTCATACAGATGGCGGTGTAGATATTTCCATGTTCATAAAGATGGCGGTGTAGATATTTCCATGTTCATACAGATGGCGGTGTAGATATTTCCATGTTCATACAGTTAGCGCTGTAGATATTTCCATGTTCATACAGATGGCGGTGAAGATATTTCCATGTTCATACAGATGGCGGTGTAGATATTTCCATGTTCATACAGATGGCGGTATAGATATTTCCATGTTCGTACAGATGGCGGTGTAGATATTTCCATGTTCCTAGAGATGGCGGTGTAGATATTTCCATGTTTATGCAGATAGCGGTATAGATATTTCCATGTTTATACAGATGGTGTTGTAGCTATTTCCATGTTTATAGAGACGGCGGTCTAGATATTTCCATGTTTACAGAGATAGTGGTGTAGTTATTTCCAAGTTTATAGAGACAGCGTTGTAGATATTTCCATGTTTATACAGATAGCGGTGAAGATATTTCCATGTTTATACAGATAGCGTTGTAGATATTTCCATGTTTATACAGATAGCAGTGTAGATATTTCCATGTTTATAGAGATAGTGGTGTAGATAATTTCAATTTTATACAGAGAGCAGTGTAGATATTTCCAAGTTAATACAGATAGCGGTGTAGATATTTCCAGGTTTACAGAGATGGCGGTGTAGATATTTCCATGTTCATACAAATGGCGGTGTAGATATTTCCATGTTTATACAGATACCAGTGTAGAAGTTTCCATGTTTATAGAGATAGCAGTGTAGATATTTCCATTGATATACAGATAGCTGTGTAGGTATTTGCATGTTCATACACATAGCGGTGTAGATATTTCCATGTTCATACAGATAGCGGTGTAGATATTTCCATGTTCGTACAGAGAGTGGTGTAGATATTTCCATGTTCATACAGATAGCGGTGTAGATATTTCCATCTTCATACAGATAACGGTGTAGATATTTCCATGTTCATACAGATAGCGGTGTAGATATTTACATGTTCATACAGTTAGCGGTGTAGATATTTCCATGTTCATACAAATGGCGGTGTAGATATTTCCATGTTCATAGAGGTGGCGGTGTAGATATTTCCATGTTTATACAGATAACAGTGTAGTTATTTCCATGTTTATAGAGATAGCAGTGTAGATATTTCCATTGATATACAGATAGCTGTGTAGATATTTGCATGTTCATACAGATAGCGGTATAGATATTTCCATGTTTATACAGATAGCGGTGTAGATATTTCCATGTTCATACAGATAGCGGCGTAGATATTTCCATGTTCATACCGTTAGCGGTGTAGATATTTCCATGTTCTTACAGATGGCAGTGTAAATATTTACATGTTCATACAGATGGCAGTGTAGATATTTCCATGTTCATACAGATGGCGGTGTAGATATTTCCATGTTCATACAGATGGCGGTCTAGATATTTCCATGTTCATACAGATAGCGGTGTAGATATTTCCATGTTCATACAGTTAGCGCTGTAGATATTTCCATGTTCATACAGATGGTGGTGCAGATATTTACATGTTCATATAGATGGCGGTGTAGATATTTCCATGTTCGTACGGATGGCAGTGTAGATATTTCCATGTTCATACAGGTGGCAGTGTAGATATTTCCATGTTTATACAGATAGCAGTGTAGTTATTTCCATGTTTATAGAGATAGCATTGTAGATATATCCATTGATATACAGATAGCTGTGTAGATATTTGCATGTTCATACAGATAGCGGTGTAGATATTTCCATGTTCGTACAGATAGCGGTGTAGATATTTCCATGTTCATACTGATAGCGGTGTAGTTATTTCCATGTTCATACAGATAACGGTGTAGATATTTCCATGTTCATACAGTTAGCCTTGAAAATATTTCCATGTTCATACAGATGGCTGTGTAGATACTTACATGTTCATACAGATGGCGGTATAGATATTTCCATGTTCGTACAGATGGCGGTTTAGATATTTCCATATTCATAGAGATGGCGGTGTAGATATTTCCATGTTTATGCAGATAGCGGTATAGATATTTCCATGTTTATACAGATGGTGGTGTAGATATTTCCATGTTTACAGAGATAGTGGTGTAGTTATTTCAAAGTTTATAGAGACAGCGTTGTAGATATTTCCATGTTTATACAGATAGCGGTGAAGATATTTCAATGTTTATACAGATAGCGTTGTAGATATTTCCATGTTTGTACAGATAGCAGTGTAGATATTTCCATGTTTATAGAGATAGTGGTGTAGATAATTTCAATTTTATACAGAGAGCAGTGTAGATATTTCCAAGTTAATACAGATAGCGGTGTAGATATTTCCACGTTTACAGAGATGGCGGTGTAGATATTTCCATGTTCATACAGATGGCAGTGTAGATATTTCCACGTTTATAGGTATTGCGGTGTAGTTATTTTCATGTTTACACAGATGGCGGTGTAGATTTTTCCATGTTTACACAGATAGCGGTGTAGATATTTCCATGTTCATACAGATAGCGGTGTAGATATTTCCATGTTCATACAGTTAGCGCTGTAGATATTTCCATGTTCATACAGATGGCGGTGCAGATATTTACATGTTAATACAGATGGCGGTGTAGATATTTCCATGTTCGTACGGATGGCAGTGTAGATATTTCCATGTTCATACAGGTGGCAGTGTAGATATTTCCATGTTTATACAGATAGCAGTGTAGTTATTTCCATGTTTATAGAGATAGCATTGTAGATATATCCATTGATATAGAGATAGCTGTGTAGGTATTTGCATGTTCATACAGATAGCGGTGTAGATATTTCCATGTTCATACAGATAGCGTTGTAGATATTTCCATGTTCATACTGTTAGCCGTGAAGATATTTCCATGTTCATACAGATGGCGGTGTAGATATTTCCATGTTCATACAGATGGCGGTATAGATATTTCCATGTTCGTACAGATGGCGGTGTAGATATTTCCATGTTCATAGAGATGGCGGTGTAGATATTTCCATGTTTATGCAGATAGCGGTATAGATATTTCCATGTTTATACAGATGGTGGTGTAGCTATTTCCATGTTTATAGAGACGGCGGTCTAGATATTTCCATGTTTACAGAGATAGTGGTGTAGTTATTTCCAAGTTTATAGAGACAGCGTTGTAGATATTTCCATGTTTATACAGATAGCGGTGAAGATATTTCCATGTTTATACAGATAGCGTTGTAGATATTTCCATGTTTATACATATAGCAGTGTAGATATTTCCATGTTTATAGAGATAGTGGTGTAGATAATTTCAATTTTATACAGAGAGCAGTGTAGATATTTCCAAGTTAATACAGATAGCGGTGTAGATATTTCCACGTTTACAGAGATGGCGGTGTAGATATTTCCATGTTCATACAGATGGCAGTGTAGATATTTCCACGTTTATAGGTATTGCGGTGTAGATATTTTCATGTTTACACAGATGGCGGTGTAGATATTTCCATGTTTACACAGATAGCGGTGTAGACATTTCCATGTTTACTCAGATAGCGGTGTGGATATTTCCATGTTCATACAAATGTCGGTGTAGATATTTCCGTGTTCATAGAGATGACGGTGTAGATATTTCCATGTTTATACAGGTAGCAGTGTATTTATTACCATGTTTATAGACATAGCAGTGTATATATTTCCATTGATTCACAGATAGGTGTGTAGATATTTGCATGTTCATAGAGATAGCGGTGCAGATATTTCCATGTTTATTCAGATAGCGGTGTAGATATTTCCATATTCATACAGTTAGCGGTGTAGATATTTCCATGTTCATACAAATGGCGGTGTAGATATTTCCATGTTTATACAGATAGCAGTGTAGAATTTTCCATGTTTATAGAGATAGCAGTGTAGATATTTCCATTGATATACAGATAGCTGTGTAGGTATTTGCATGTTCATACAGATAGCGGTGTAGATATTTCCATGTTCGTACAGAGAGTGGTGTAGATATTTCCATGTTCATACACATAGCGGTGTAGATATTTCCATCTTCATACAGATAACGGTGTAGATATTTCCATGTTCATACAGATAACGGTGTAGATATTTCCATGTTCATACAGTTAGCGGTGTAGATATTTCCATGTTCATACAAATGGCGGTGTAGATATTTCCATGTTCATAGAGATGGCGGTGTAGATATTTCCATGTTTATACAGATAGCAGTGTAGTTATTTCCATGTTTATAGAAATAGCAGTGTAGATATTTCCATTGATATACAGATAGCTGTGTAGATATTTGCATGTTCATACAGATAGCGGTGTAGATATTTCCATGTTTATACAGATAGCGGTGTAGATATTTCCATGTTCATACAGATAGCGGTGTATATATTTCCATGTTCATACAGTTAGCGGTGTAGGTATTTCCATGTTCTTGCAGATGGCAGTGTAGATATTTACATGTTCATACAGATGGCGGTGTAGATATTTCCATGTTCATACAAATGGCGGTGTAGATATTTCCATGTTCATACAGATGGCGGTGTAGATATTTCCATGTTCATACAGATGGCTGTGTAGATATTTCCATGTTCATACAGATGGCGGTGTAGATATTTCCATGTTCATACAGATAGCGGTGTAGATATTTCCATGTTCATACAGTTAGCGCTGTAGATATTTCCATGTTCATACAGATGGCGGTGCAGATATTTACATGTTCATACAGATGGCGGTGTAGATATTTCCATGTTCGTACGGATGGCAGTGTAGATATTTCCATGTTCATACAGGTGGCAGTGTAGATATTTCCATGTTTATACAGATAGCAGTGTAGTTATTTCCATGTTTATAGAGATAGCATTGTAGATATATCCATTGATATACAGATAGCTGTGTAGATATTTGCATGTTCATACAGATAGCGGTGTAGATATTTCCATGTTCGTACAGATAGCGGTGTAGATATTTCCATGTTCATACAGATGGCGGTGAAAATATTTCCATGTTCATACAGATGGCGGTGTAGATACTTACATGTTCATACAGATGGCGGTGTAGATATTTCCAGGTACGTACAGATAACTGTGTAGATATTTCCATGTTCATACAGATAGCGGTGTAGATATTTCCATGTTCGTACAGATAACAGTGTAGATATTTCCATGTTCATACAGATAGCGGTGTAGTTATTTCAATGTTCATACAGATAACTGTGTAGATATTTCCATGTTCATACAGATAGCGGTGTAGATATTTCCATGTTCATACAGTTAGCAGTGAAGATATTTCCATGTTCATACAGATGGCGGTGTAGATACTTACATGTTCATACAGATGGCGGTATAGATATTTCCATGTTCGTACAGATGGCGGTGTAGATATTTCCATGTTCATAGAGATGGCGGTGTAGATATTTCCATGTTTATGCACATAGCGGTATAGATATTTCCATGTTTATACAGATGGTGGTGTAGATATTTCCATGTTTGTAGAGATGGCGGTCTAGATATTTCCATGTATACAGAGATAGTGGTGTAGTTATTTCCAAGTTTATAGAGACAGCGTTGTAGATATTTCCATTTTTATACAGATAGCGGTGAAGATATTTCCATGTTTATACAGATAGCATTGTAGATATTTCCTTGTTTGTACTGATAGCAGTGTAGGTATTTCCATGTTTATAGAGATAGTGGTGTAGATAATTTCAATTTTATACAGAGAGCAGTGTAGATATTTCCAAGTTAATACAGATAGCGGTGTAGATATTTCCACGTTTACAGAGATGGCGGTGTAGATATTTCCATGTTCATACAGATGGCAGTGTAGATATTTCCACGTTTATAGGTATTGCGGTGTAGATATTTTCATGTTTACACAGATGGCGTTGTAGATATTTCCATGTTTACACAGATAGCGGTGTAGACATTTCCATGTTTACACAGATAGCGGTGTAGATATTTCCATGTTCGTACAGAGAGAGGTGTAGATATTTCCATGTTCATACAGATAGCGGTGTAGATATTTCCATGTTCATACAGATGGCGGTGTAGATATTTCCATGTTCATACAGTTAGCGGTGTAGATATTTCCATGTTCATACAAATCGCGGTGTAGATATTTCCATGTTCATAGAGATGGCGGTGTAGATATTTCCATGCTCATACAAATGGCGGTGTAGATATTTCCATGTTCATAGAGATGGCGGTGTAGATCTTTCCATGTTTATACAGATAGCAGTGTAGTTATTTCCATGTTTATAGAGATATCAGTGTAGATATTTCCATTGATATACAGATAGCGGGGTAGATATTTCCATGTTCATACAGATAGCGGTGTAGATATTTCCATGTTCATACAGTTAGCGGTGTAGATATTTCCATGTTCATACAGATGGCAGTGTAGATATTTCCATGTTCATACAGATGGCGGTGTAGATATTTCCATGTTCATACAGATAGCGATGTAGTTATTTCCATGTTCATACCAATAGCGGTGTAGATATTTCCATGTTCATACAGTTAGCGGTGTAGATATTTCCATGTTCATACAGATGGCGGTGAAGATATTTACGTGTTCATACAGATGGCGGTGTAGATATTTCCATGTTCGTACGGATGGCAGTGTAGATATTTCCATGTTTATATAGGCGGCGGTGTAGACATTTCCATGTTTATACAGATAGCAGTGTAGTTATTTCCATGTTTATAGAGATAGAGGTGTGGATATTTCCATTGATATACAGATAGCTGTGTAGGTATTTGCATGTTCATACAGATAGCGGTGTAGATATTTCCATGTTCATACTGATAGCTGTGTAGATATTTCCATGTTCATACAGATAGCGGTGTAGATATTTCCATGTTCATACAGATAACGGTGTAGATATATCCATGTTCATACACATAGCGGTGTAGATATTTCCATGTTCATACAGTTAGCGGTGTAGATATTTCCATGTTCATAGAGATAACGGTGTCGATATTTCCATGTTCATACAGATATCGGTGTAGATATTTCCATGTTCATACAGTTAGCGGTGTAGATATTTCCATGTTCTTACAGATGGCGGTGTAGATATTTACATGTTCATACAGATGGCGGTGTAGATATTTCCATGATCATACAGATGGCGGTGTAGATATTTCCATGTTCATAGAGATGGCGGTGTAGATATTTCCATGTTTATGCAGATAGCGGTATAGATATTTCCATGTTTGTACAGATGGTGGTGTAGATATTTCCATGTTTATAGAGATGGCGGTCTAGATATTTCCATGTTTACAGGGATAGTGTTGTAGTTATTTCCAAGTTTATAGAGACAGCGTTGTAGATATTTCCATGTTTATACAGATAGCGGTGAAGATATTTCCATGTTTATACAGATAGCTTTGTAGATATTTCCATGTTTATACAGATAGCAGTGTAGATATTTCCATGTTTATAGAGATAGTGGTGTAGATAATTTGAATTTATACCGAGAGCAGTGTAGATATTTTCAAGTTCATACAGATAGCGGTGTAGATATTTCCACGTTTATAGAAATGGCGCTGTAGATATTTCCATGTTCATGCAGATGGCGGTGTAGATATTTCCATGTTCATACAAATGGCGGTGTAGGTATTTCCATGTTCATAGAGATGGCGGTGTAGATATTTCCATGTTCATACAAATGGCGGTGTAGATATTTCCATGTTCATAGAGATGGCGGTGTAGATATTTCCATGTTTATACAGATAGCAGTGTAGTTATTTCCATGTTTGTAGAGATAGCAGTGTAGATATTTCCATTGATATACAGATATCTGTGTAGATATTTGCATGTTCATACAGATAGCGGAGTAGATATTTCCATGTTTATACAGATAGCGGTGTAGATATTCCCATGTTCATACAGATAGCGGTGTAGTTATTTCCATGTTCATACAGTTAGCGGTGTAGATATTTCTATGTTCTTACAGATGGCAGTGTAGATATTTACATGTTCATACAGATGGTGGTGTAGATATTTCCACGTTCATACAGATGGCGGTGTAGATATTTCCATGTTCATACATATAGCGGTGTAGATATTTCCGTGTTCATACAGTTAGCGGTGTAGATATTTCCATGTTCATACAGATGGCGGTGTAGATATTTACATGTTCATACAGATGGCGGTGTAGATATTTCCATGTTCATAGAGATGGCGGTGTAGATATTTCCATGTTCATACAGTTAGCGGTGTAGATATTTCCATGTTCATACAGATGGCGGTGTAGATATTTACATGTTCATACAGAAGGCGGTGTAGATATTTCCATGTTCATAGAGATGGCGGTGTAGATATTTCCATGTTTATGCAGATAGCGGTATAGATATTTCCATGTTTATACAGATGGTGGTGTAGATATTTCCATGTTTATAGAGATGGCGGTCTAGATATTTCCATGTTTACAGAGATAGTGGTGTAGTTATTTCCAAGTTTATAGAGACAGCGTTGTAGATATTTCCATGTTTATACAGATAGCGGTGAAGATATTTCCATGTTTATACAGATAGCTGTGTAGATATTTCCATGTTTATACAGATAGCAGTGTAGATATTTCCATGTTTATAGAGATAGTGTTGTAGATAATTTCAATTTATACCGAGAGCAGTGTAGATATTTCCAAGTTCATACAGATAGCGGTGTAGATATTTCCACGTTTATAGAGATGGCGGTGTAGATATTTCCATGGTCATGCAGATGGCGGTGTAGATATTTCCATGTTCATACAAATGGCAGTGTAGGTATTTCCATGTTCATAGATATGGCGGTGTAGTTATTTCCATGTTCATACAAACGGCGGTGTAGTTATTTCCATGTTCATAGAGATGGCGGTGTAGATATTTCCATGTTTATACAGATAGCAGTGTAGTTATTTCCATGTTTATAGAGATAGCATTGTAGATATTTCCATTGTTATACAGATAGCTGTGTAGATATTTGCATGTTCATACAGATAGCGGTATAGGTATTTCCATGTTCGTACAGATAGCGGTGTAGATATTTTCATGTTCATACAGATAGCAGTGTAGATATTTCCATGTTCATACAGATAACGGTGTAGATATTTCCATGTTCATGCAGATAGCGGTGTAGATATTTCCATGTTCATACAGTTAGCGGTGAAGATATTTCCATGTACATACAGATGGCGGTGTAGATATTTACATGTTCATACAGATGGCGGTATAGATATTTCCATGTTCGTACAGATGGCGGTGTAGATATTTCCATGTTCATAGAGATGGCGGTGTAGATATTTCCATGTTTATGCAGATAGCGGTATAGATATTTCCATGTTTATACAGATGGTGGTGTAGATATTTCCATGTTTATAGAGATGGCGGTCTAGATATTTCCATGTTTACAGAGATAGTGGTGTAGTTATTTCCAAGTTTATAGAGACAGCGTTGTAGATATTTCCATGTTTATGCAGATAGCGGTGAAGATATTTCCATGTTTATACAGATAGCGTTGTAGATATTTCCTTGTTTATACAGATAGCAGTGTAGATATTTCCATGTTTATAGAGATAGTGGTGTAGATAATTTCAATTTTATACAGAGAGCAGTGTAGATACTTCCAAGTTAATACAGATAGCGGTGTAGATATTTCCACGTTTACAGAGATGGCGGTGTAGATATTTCCATGTTCATACAGATGGCAGTGTAGATATTTCCACGTTTATAGGTATTGCGGTGTAGATATTTTCATGTTTACACAGATGGCGGTGTAGATATTTCCATGTTTACACAGATAGCGGTGTAGACATTTCCATGTTTACACAGATAGCGGTGTGGATATTTCCATGTTCATACAAATGTCGGTGTAGATATTTCCATGTTCATAGAGATGACGGTGTAGATATTTCCATGTTTATACAGGTAGCAGTTTAGTTATTACCATGTTTATAGACATAGCAGTGTAGATATTTCCATTGATATACAGATAGCTGTGTTGATATTTGCATGTTCATAGAGATAGCGGTGTAGATATTTCCATGTTTATTCAGATAGCGGTGTAGATATTTCCATATTCATACAGTTAGCTGTGCAGATATTTCCATGTTCATACAAATGGCGGTGTAGATATTTCCATGTTTATACAGATAGCAGTGAAGATGTTTCCATGTTTATAGAGATAGCAGTGTAGATATTTCCAGTGATATACAGGTAGCTGTGTAGATATTTGCATGTTCATACACATAGCGGTGTAGATATTTCCATGTTCATACAGATAGCGGTGTAGATATTTCCATGTTCGTACAGAGAGCGGTGTAGATATTCCCATGTTCATACAGATAGCGGTGTAGATATTTCCATGTTCATACAGATGGCGGTGTAGGTATTTCCATGTTCATACAGTTAGCGGTGTAGATATTTCCATGTTCATACAAATGGCGGTGTAGGTATTTCCATTTTCATAGAGATGGTGGTGTAGATATTTCCATGTTCATACAAATGGCGGTGTAGATCTTTCCATGTTCATAGAGATGGCGGTGTAGATCTTTCCATGTTTATACAGATTGTGCTGTAGTTATTTCCATGTTTATAGAGATAGCAGTGTAGATATTTCCATTGATATACAGATAGCGGGGTAGATATTTCCATGTTCATACAGATAGCGGTGTAGATATTTCCATGTTCATACAGTTAGCGGTGTAGATATTTCCATGTTCATACAGATGGCGGTGTAGATATTTCCATGTTCATACAGATGGCGGTGTAGATATTTCCATGTTCATACAGATAGCGATGTAGTTATTTCCATGTTCATACCAATAGCGGTGTAGATATTTCCATGTTCATACAGTTAGCGGTGTAGATATTTCCATGTTCATACAGATGGCGGTGAAGATATTTACGTGTTCATACAGATGGCGGTGTAGATATTTCCATGTTCGTACGGATGGCAGTGTAGATATTTCCATGTTTATATAGGTGGCGGTGTAGACATTTCCATGTTTATACAGATAGCAGTGTAGTTATTTCCATGTTTATAGAGATAGCAGTGTGGATATTTCCATTGATATACAGATAGCTGTGTAGGTATTTGCATGTTCATACAGATAGCGGTGTAGATATTTCCATGTTCATACTGATAGCTGTGTAGATATTTCCATGTTCATACAGATAGCGGTGTAGATATTTCCATGTTCATACAGATAACGGTGTAGATATATCCATGTTCATACACATAGCGGTGTAGATATTTCCATGTTCATACAGTTAGCGGTGTAGATATTTCCATGTTCATAGAGATAACAGTGTAGATATTTCCATGTTCATACAGATATCGGTGTAGATATTTCCATGTTCATACAGTTAGCGGTGTAGATATTTCCATGTTCTTACAGATGGCGGTGTAGATATTTACATGTTCATACAGATGGCGGTGTAGATATTTCCATGATCATACAGATGGCGGTGTAGATATTTCCATGTTCATAGAGATGGCGGTGTAGATATTTCCATGTTTATGCAGATAGCGGTATAGATATTTCCATGTTTGTACAGATGGTGGTGTAGATATTTCCATGTTTATAGAGATGGCGGTCTAGATATTTCCATGTTTACAGAGATAGTGGTGTAGTTATTTCCAAGTTTATAGAGACAGCGTTGTAGATATTTCCATGTTTATACAGATATTGGTGAAGATATTTCCATGTTTATACAGATGGCGGTGTAGATATTTCCATGTTTATACAGATAGCAGTGTAGATATTTCCATGTTTATAGAGATGGTGGTGTAGATATTTCCATGTTCATGCAGAGGGAGGTGCAGATATTTCCATGTTCATACAAATGGCGGTGTAGGTATTTCCATGTTCATAGAGATGGCGGTGTAGATATTTCCATGTTTATACAAATGGCGGTGTAGATATTTCCATGTTCATAGAGTTGTCGGTGTAGATATTTCCATGTTTATACAGATAGCAGTGTAGTTAATTCCATGTTTATACAGATAGCAGTGTAGATATTTCCATTGATATACAGATAGCTGTGTAGATATTTGCATGTTCATACAGATAGCGGTGTAGATATTTCCATGTTCGTACAGTTAGCGGTGTAGATATTTCCATGTTCATACAGATAGCGGTGTAGATATTTCCATGTTCATACAGATAACGGTGTAGATATTTCCATGTTCATACAGATAGCGGTGTAGATATTTCCATGTTCATACAGTTAGCGGTGAAGATATTTCCATGTTCATACAGATGGCGGTGTAGATATTTACATGTTCATACAGATAGCGGTATAGATATTTCCATGTTCGTACAGATGGCGGTGTAGATATTTCCATGTTCATAGAGATGGCGGTGTAGATATTTCTATGTTTATGCAGATAGCGGTATAGATATTTCCATGTTTATACAGATGGTGGTGTAGATATTTCCATGTTTATAGAGATGGCGGTCTAGATATTTCCATGTTTACAGAGATAGTGGTGTGGTTATTTCCAAGTTTATAGAGACAGCGTTGTAGATATTTCCATGTTTATGCAGATAGCGGTGAAGATATTTCCATGTTTATACAGATAGCGTTGTAGATATTTCCATGTTTATACAGATAGCAGTGTAGATATTTCCATGTTTATAGAGATAGTGGTGTAGATAATTTCAATTTTATACAGAGAGCAGTGTAGATATTTCCAAGTTAATACAGATAGCGGTGTAGATATTTCCACGTTTACAGAGATGGCGGTGTAGATATTTCCATGTTCATACAGATGGCAGTGTAGATATTTCCACGTTTATAGGTATTGCGGTGTAGATATTTTCATGTTTACACAGATGGCGGTGTAGATATTTCCATGTTTACACAGATAGCGGTGTAGACATTTCCATGTTTACACAGATAGCGGTGTGGATATTTCCATGTTCATACAAATGTCGGTGTAGATATTTCCATGTTCATAGAGATGACGGTGTAGATATTTCCATGTTTATACAGGTAGCTGTGTAGTTATTACCATGTTTATAGACATAGCAGTGTAGATATTTCCATTGATATACAGATAGCTGTGTAGATATTTGCATGTTCATAGAGATAGCGGTGTAGATATTTCCATGTTTATTCAGATAGCGGTGTAGATATTTCCATATTCATACAGTTAGCGGTGTAGATATTTCCATGTTCATACAAATGGCGGTGTAGATATTTCCATGTTTATACAGATAGCAGTGTAGATGTTTCCATGTTTATAGAGATAGCAGTGTAGATATTTCCAGTGATATACAGATAGCTGTGTAGATATTTGCATGTTCATACACATAGCGGTGTAGATATTTCCATGTTCATACAGATAGCGGTGTAGATATTTCCATGTTCGTACAGAGAGCGGTGTAGATATTTCCATGTTCATACAGATAGCGGTGTAGATATTTCCATGTTTATAGAGACGGCGGTCTAGATATTTCCATGTTTACAGAGATAGTGGTGTACTTATTTCCAAGTTTATAGAGACAGCGTTGTAGATATTTCCATGTTTATACAGATAGCGGTGAAGATATTTCCATGTTTATACAGATAGCGGTGTAGATATTTCCATGTTTATACAGATAGCAGTGTAGATATTTCCATGTTTATAGAGAGAGTGGTGTAGATAATTTCTATTTATACCGAGAGCAGTGTAGATATTTCCAAGTTCATACAGATAGCGGTGTAGATATTTCCACATTTATAGAGATGGCGGTGTAGATATTTCCATGTTCATGCAGAGGGCGGTGTAGATATTTCCATGTTCATACAAATGGCGGTGTAGGTATTTCCATGTTCATAGAGATGGCGGTGTAGATATTTCCATGTTCATACAAATGGCGGTGTAGATATTTCCATGTTCATAGAGATGGCGGTGTAGATATTTCCATGTTTATACAGATAGCAGTGTAGTTATTTCCATGTTTATAGAGATAGCAGTGTAGATATTTCCATTGATATACAGATAGCTGTGTAGATATTTGCATGTTCATACAGATAGCGGAGTAGGTATTTCCATGTTTGTACAGATAGCGGTGTAGATATTTCCATGTTCATACAGATAGCGGTGTAGATATTTCCATGTTCATACAGTTAGCGGTGTAGATATTTCCATGTTCTTACAGATGGCAGTGTAGATATTAACATGTTCATACAGATGGCGGTGTAGATATTTCCATGTTCATACAGATGGCGGTGTAGATATTTCCATGTTCATACAGATAGCGGTGTAGATATTTCCGTGTTCATACAGTTAGCAGTGTAGATATTTCCATGTTCATACAGATGGCGGTGTAGATATTTACATGTTCATACAGATGGCGGTGTAGATATTTCCATGTTCGTACGGATGGCAGTGTAGATATTTCCATGTTCATATAGGTGGCGGTGTAGATATTTCCATGTTTATACAGATAGCAGTGTAGTTATTTCCATGTTTATAGAGATAGCATTGTGGATATTTCCATTGATATACAGATAGCTGTGTAGGTATTTGCATGTTCATACAGATAGCGGTGTAGATATTTCCATGTTCGTACAGATAGCTGTGTAGATATTTCCATGTTCATACAGATAGCGGTGTAGATATTTCCATGTTCATACAGGTAACGGTGTAGATATTTCCATGTTCATACAGATGGCGGTGTAGATATTTCCATGTTCATACAGATAGCGGTGTAGATAATTCCATGTTCATACAGTTAGCAGTGTAGATATTTCCATGTTCATACAGATGGCGGTATAGATATTTACATGTTCATACAGATGGCGGTGTAGATATTTCCATGTTCATAGAGATGGCGGTGTAGATATTTCCATGTTTATGCAGATAGCGGTATAGATATTTCCATGTTTATACAGATGGTGGTGTAGATATTTCCATGTTTATAGAGATGGCAGTCTAGATATTTCCATGTTTACAGAGATAGTGGTGTAGTTATTTCCAAGTTTATAGAGACAGCGTTGTAGATATTTCCATGTTTATACTGATAGCGGTGAAGATATTTCCATGTTTATACAGATAGCTGTGAAGATATTTCCATGTTTATACAGATAGCAGTGTAGATATTTCCATGTTTATAGAGATAGTGGTGTAGATAATTTCAGTTTATACCGAGAGCAGTGTAGATATTTCCAAGTTCATACAGATAGCGGTGTAGATATTTCCACGTTTATAGAGATGGCGGTGTAGATATTTCCATGGTCATGCAGATGGCGGTGTAGATATTTCCATGTTCATACAGTTAGCGGTGTAGATATTTCCATGTTCATACAAATGGCAGTGTAGGTATTTCCATGTCCATAGATATGGCGGTGTAGCTATTTCCATGTTCATACAAATGGCGGTGTAGATATTTCCATGTTCATAGAGATGGCGGTGTAGATATTTCCATGTTTATACAGATAGCAGTGTAGTTATTTCCATGTTTATAGAGATAGCAGTGTAGATATTTCCATTGATATACAGATAGCTGTGTAGATATTTGCATGTTCATACAGATAGCGGTGTAGATATTTCCATGTTCGTACAGTTAGCGGTGTAGATATTTCCATTTTCATACAGATAGCGGTGTAGATATTTCCATGTTCATACAGATAACGGTGTAGATATTTCCATGTTCATACAGATAGCGGTGTAGATATTTCCATGTTCATACAGTTAGCGGTGAAGATATTTCCATGTTCATAAAGATGGTGGTGTAGATATTTACATGTTCATACAGATGGCGGTATAGATATTTCCATGTTCGTACAGATGGCGGTGTAGATATTTCCATGTTCATAGAGATGGCGGTGTAGATATTTCCATGTTTATGCAGATAGCGGTATAGATATTTCCATGTTTATACAGATGGTGGTGTAGATATTTCCATGTTTATAGAGATGGCGGTCTAGATATTTCCATGTTTACAGAGATAGTGGTGTAGTTATTTCCAAGTTTATAGAGACAGCGTTGTAGCTATTTCCATGTTTATACAGATAGCAGTGTAGATATTTCCATGTTTATAGAGATAGCAGTGTAGATATTTCCATTGATATACAGATAGCTGTGTAGATATTTGCATGTTCATACAGATAGCGGAGTAGGTATTTCCATGTTTGTACAGATAGCGGTGTAGATATTTCCATGTTCATACAGATAGCGGTGTAGATATTTCCATGTTCATACAGTTAGCGGTGTAGATATTTCCATGTTCTTACAGATGGCAGTGTAGATATTAACATGTTCATACAGATGGCGGTGTAGATATTTCCATGTTCATACAGATGGCGGTGTAGATATTTCCATGTTCATAGAGATGGCGGTGTAGATATTTCCATGTTCGTACAGATAGCTGTGTAGATATTTCCATGTTCATACAGATAGCAGTGTAGATATTTCCATGTTCATACAGATAACGGTGTAGATATATACATGTTCATTCAGATAGCGGTGTAGATATTTCCATGTTCATACAGTTAGCGGTGTAGATATTTCTATGTTCATAGAGATAACGGTGTAGATATTTCCATGCTCATACAGATAGCGGTGTAGATATTTCCATGTTCATACAGTTAGCGGTGTAGATATTTCCATGTTCATACAGATGGCGGTGTAGATATTTACATGTTCATACAGATGGCGGTGTAGATATTTCCATGTTCGTACAGATGGCAGTGTAGATATTTCCATGTTCATAGAAATGGCGGTGTAGATATTTCCATGTTTATGCAGATAGCGGTATAGATATTTCCATGTTTATACAGATGGTGGTGTGGATATTTCCATGTTTATAGAGACGGCGGTCTAGATATTTCCATGTTTTCAGAGATAGTGGTGTACTTATTTCCAAGTTTATAGAGACAGCGTTGTAGATATTTCCATGTTTATACAGATAGCGGTGAAGATATTTCCATGTTTATACAGATAGCGGTGTAGATATTTCCATGTTTATACGGATAGCAGTGTAGATATTTCCATGTTTATAGAGAGAGTGGTGTAGATAATTTCTATTTATACCGAGAGCAGTGTAGATATTTCCAAGTTCATACAGATAGCGGTGTAGATATTTCCATGTTCATGCAGAGGGCGGTGTAGATATTTCCATGTTCATACAAATGGCGGTGTAGGTATTTCCATGTTCATAGAGATGGCGGTGTAGATATTTCCATGTTCATACAAATGGCGGTGTAGATATTTCCATGTTCATAGAGATGGCGGTGTAGATATTTCCATGTTTATACAGATAGCAGTGTAGTTATTTCCATGTTTATAGAGATAGCAGTGTAGATATTTCCATTGATATACAGATAGCTGTGTAGATATTTGCATGTTCATACAGATAGCGGAGTAGGTATTTCCATGTTTGTACAGATAGCGGTGTAGATATTTCCATGTTCATACAGATAGCGGTGTAGATATTTCCATGTTCATACAGTTAGCGGTGTAGATATTTCCATGTTCTTACAGATGGCAGTGCAGATATTAACATGTTCATACAGATGGCGGTGTAGATATTTCCATTTTCATACAGATGGCGGTGTAGATATTTCCATGTTCATACAGATAGCGGTGTAGATATTTCCGTGTTCATACAGTTAGCGGTGTAGGTATTTCCATGTTCATACAGATGGCGGTGTAGATATTTACATGTTCATACAGATGGCGGTGTAGATATTTCCATGTTCGTACAGATGGCAGTGTAGATATTTCCATGTTCATATAAGTGGCGGTGTAGATATTTCCATGTTTATACAGATAGCAGTGTAGTTATTTCCATGTTTATAGAGATAGCATTGTGGATATTTCCATTGATATACAGATAGCTGTGTAGGTATTTGCATGTTCATACAGATAGCGGTGTAGATATTTCCATGTTCATACAGATAGCTGTGTAGATATTTCCATGTTCATACAGATAGCGGTGTAGATATTTCCATGTTCATACAGGTAACGGTGTAGATATTTCCATGTTCATACAGATGGCGGTGTAGATATTTCCATGTTCATACAGATAGCGGTGTAGATAATTCCATGTTCATACAGTTAGCAGTGTAGATATTTCCATGTTCATACAGATGGCGGTATAGATATTTACATGTTCATACAGATGGCGGTGTAGATATTTCCATGTTCATAGAGATGGCGGTGTAGATATTTCCATGTTTATACAGATAGCGGTATAGATATTTCCATGTTTATACAGATGGTGGTGTAGATATTTCCATGTTTATAGAGATGGCGGTCTAGATATTTCCATGTTTACAGAGATAGTGGTGTAGTTATTTCCAAGTTTATAGAGACAGCGTTGTAGATATTTCCATGTTTATACTGATAGCGGTGAAGATATTTCCATGTTTATACAGATAGCTGTGAAGGTATTTCCATGTTTATACAGATAGCAGTGTAGATATTTCCATGTTTATAGAGATAGTGGTGTAGATAATTTCAGTTTATACCGAGAGCAGTGTAGATATTTCCAAGTTCATACAGATAGCGGTGTAGATATTTCCACGTTTATAGAGATGGCGGTGTAGATATTTCCATGGTCATGCAGATGGCGGTGTAGATATTTCCATGTTCATACAGATGGCGGTGTAGATATTTCCATCTTCATACAGTTAGCGGTGTAGATATTTCCATGTTCATACAAATGGCAGTGTAGGTATTTCCATGTTCATAGATATGGCGGTGTAGCTATTTCCATGTTCATACAAATGGCGGTGTAGATATTTCCATTTTCATAGAGATGGCGGTGTAGATATTTCCATGTTTATACAGATAGCAGTGTAGTTATTTCCATGTTTATAGAGATAGCAGTGTAGATATTTCCATTGATATACAGATAGCTGTGTAGATATTTGCATGTTCATACAGATAGCGGTGTAGATATTTCCATGTTCGTACAGTTAGCGGTGTAGATATTTCCATGTTCATACAGATAGCGGTGTAGATATTTCCATGTTCTTACAGATAACGGTGTACATATTTCCATGTTCATACAGATAGCGGTGTAGATATTTCCATGTTCATACAGTTAGCGGTGAAGATATTTCCGTGTTCATACAGATGGCGGTGTAGATATTTACATGTTCATACAGATGGCGGTATAGATATTTCTATGTTCGTACAGATGGCGGTGTAGATTTTTCCATGTTCATAGAGATGGCGGTGTAGATATTTCCATGTTTATACAGATGGTGGTGTAGATATTTCCATGTTTATAGAGATGGCGGTCTAGATATTTCCATGTTTACAGAGATAGTGGTGTAGTTATTTCCAAGTTTATAGAGACAGCGTTGTAGCTATTTCCATGTTTATACAGATAGCAGTGAAGATATTTCCATGTTTATACAGATAGCGTTGTAGATATTTCCATGTTTATACAGATAGCAGTGTAGTTATTTCCATGTTTATAGAGATAGTGGTGTAGATAATTTCAATTTTATACAGAGAGCAGTGTAGATATTTCCAAGTTAATACAGATAGTGGTGTAGATATTTCCACGTTTACAGAGATGGCGGTGTAGATATTTCCATGTTCATACAGATGGCAGTGTAGATATTTCCACGTTTATATGTATTGCGGTGTAGATATTTTCATGTTTACACAGATGGCGGTGTAGATATTTCCATGTTTACACAGATAGCGGTGTAGACATTTCCATGTTTACACAGATAGCGGTGTGGATATTTCCATGTTCATACAAATGTCGGTGTAGATATTTCCATGTTCATGGAGATGACGGTGAAGATATTTCCATGTTTATACAGGTAGCAGTGTAGTTATTACCATGTTTATAGACATAGCAGTGTAGGTATTTACATTGATATGCAGATAGCTGTGTAGATATTTGCATGTTCATACAGATAGCGGTGTAGATATTTCCATGTTTATTCAGATAGCGGTGTTGATATTTCCATATTCATACAGTTAACGGTGTAGATATTTCCATGTTCATACAGATAGCGGTGTAGATATTTCCATGTTCATACAGTTAGCGGTGTAGATATTTCCATTTTCATACAGATAGCGGTGTAGATATTTACATGTTCATAGAGATGGCAGTGTAGATATTTCCATGTTCATACAGATGGTGGTGTAGATATTTCCATGTTCATACAGATAGCGGTGTAGTTATTTCCATGTTCATACCAATAGCGGTGTAGATATTTCCATGTTCATTCAGTTAGCGGTGTAGATATTTCCATGTTCATACATATGGCGGTGTAGATCTTTCCATGTTCATACAGATGGCGATGTAGATATTTCCATGTTCGTACAGATGGCAGTGTAGATATTTCCATGTTCATATAGGTGGCGGTGTAGACATTTCCATGTTTATACAGATAGCAGTGCAGTTATTTCCATGTTTATAGAGATAGCAGTGTGGATATTTCCATTGATATACAGATATCTGTGTAGATATTTCCATGTTCATACAGATAGCGGTGTAGATATTTCCATGTTCATACAGATAACGGTGTATATATATCCATGTTCCAACAGATAGCGGTGTAGATATTTCCATGTTAATACAGTTAGCGGTGTAGATATTTCCATGTTCATAGAGATAACGGTGTACATATTTCCATGTTCATACTGATGGCGGTGTAGATATTTCTATGTTCATACAGTTAGCGGTGTAGATATTTCCATGTTCATACAGATGGCGGTGTAGATATTTACATGTTCATACAGATCGCGGTGTAGATATTTCCATGTTCGTACAGATGGCAGTGTAGATATTTCCATGTTCATAGAGATGGCGGTGTAGATATTTCCATGTTTATGCAGAGAGCGGTATAGATATTTCCATGTTTATACAGATGGTGGTGTAGATATTTCCATGTTAATAGAGATGGCGGTCTAGATATTTCCATGTTTACAGAGATAGTGGTGTAGATATTTCCAAGTTTATAGAGACAGCGTTGTAGATATTTCCATGTTTAAACAGATAGCGGTGAAGATATTTCCATGTTTATACCGATAGCTGTGTAGATATTTCCATGTTTATACAGATAGCAGTGTAGATATTTCCATGTTTATAGAGATAGTGGTGTAGATAATTTCAATTTATACCGAGAGCAGTGTAGATATTTCCAAGTTCATATGGATAGCGGTGTAGATATTTCCACGTTTATAGAGATGGCGGTGTAGATATTTCCATGGTCATACAAATGGCAGTGTAGGTATTTCCATGTTCATAGATATGGCGGTGTAGATATTTCCATGTTCATACAAATGGCGGTGTAGATATTTCCATGTTCATAGAGATGGCGGTGTAGATATTTCCATGTTTATACAGATAGCAGTGTAGTTATTTCCATGTTTATAGAGATAGCATTGTAGATATTTCCATTGATATACAGATAGCTGTGTAGATATTTGCATGATCATACAGATAGCGGTGTAGATATTTCCATGTTCGTACAGATAGCGGTGTAGATATTTCCATGTTCATACAGAGAGCGGTGTAGATATTTCCATGTTCATACAGATAACGGTGTAGATATTTCCATGTTCATAAAGATAGCGGTGTAGATATTTCCATGTTCATACAGTTAGCGGTGAAGATATTTCCATGTTCATACAGATGGTGGTGTAGATATTTACATGTTCATACAGATGGCGGTATAGATATTTCCATGTTCGTACAGATGGCGGTGTAGATATTTCCATGTTCACAGAGATGGCGGTGTAGATATTTCCATGTTTATGCAGAGAGCGGTATAGATATTTCCGTGTTTATACAGATGGTGGTGTAGATATTTCCATGTTTATAGAGATGGCGGTCTAGATATTTCCATGTTTACAGAGATAGTTTTGTAGTTATTTCCAAGCTTATAGAGACAGCGTTGTAGATATTTCCATGTTTATACAGATAGCAGTGAAGACATTTCCATGTTTATACAGATAGCGTTGTAGATATTTCCATGTTTATACAGATAGCAGTGTAGATATTTCCATGTTTATAGAGATAGTGGTGTAGGTAATTTCAATTTTATACAGAGAGCAGTGTGGATATTTCCAAGTTAATACAGATAGCGGTGTAGATATTTCCACGTGTATAGAGATGGCGGTGTAGATATTTCCATGTTCATACAGAAGGCAGTGTAGATATTTCCACGTTTATAGGTATTGCGGTGTAGATATTTTCATGTTTACACAGATGGCGGTGTAGATATTTCCATGTTTACACAGATAGCGGTGTAGACATTTCCATGTTTACACAGATAGCGGTGTGGATATTTCCATGTTCATACAAATGTCGGTGTAGATATTTCCATATTCATAGAGATGACGGTGTAGATATTTCCATGTTTATACAGGTAGCAGTGTAGTTATTACCATGTTTATAGACATAGCAGTGTAGATATTTCCATTGATATACAGATAGCTGTGTAGATATTTGCATGTTCATAGAGATAGCGGTGTAGATATTTCCATGTTTATTCAGATAGCGGTGTAGATATTTCCATATTCATACAGTTAGCGGTGTAGATATTTCCATGTTCATACAAATGGCGGTGTAGATATTTCCATGTTTATACAGATAGCAGTGTAGATGTTTCCATGTTTATAGAGATAGCAGTGTAGATATTTCCATTGATATACAGATAGCTGTGTAGATATTTGCATGTTCATACACATAGCGGTGTAGATATTTCCATGTTCATACAGATAGCGGTGTAGATATTTCCATGTTCGTACAGAGAGCGGTGTAGGTATTTCCATGTTCATACAGATAGCGGTGTAGATATTTCCATGTTCATACAGATGGCGGTGTAGATATTTCCATGTTCATACAAATGGCGGTGTAGATATTTCCATGTTCATAGAGATGGCGGTGTAGATATTTCCATGTTTATACAGATAGCAGTGTAGTTATTTCCATGTTTATAGAGATAGCAGTGTAGATATTTCCATTGATATACAGATAGCTGTGTAGATATTTGCATGATCATACAGACAGCGGTGTACATATTTCCATGTTCGTACAGATAGCGGTGTAGATATTTCCATGTTCATACAGATAGCGGTGTAGATATTTCCATGTTCATACAGATAACGGTGTAGGTATTTCCATGTTCATACAGATAGCGGTGTAGATATTTCCATGTTCATACAGATAGCGGTGTAGATATTTCCATGTTCATACAGTTAGCGGTGTAGATATTTCCATGTTCTTACAGATGGCAGTGTAGATATTTACATATTCATACAGATGTCGGTGTAGATATTTCCATGTTCATACAGATGGCGGTGTAGATATTTCCATGTTCATACAGATAGCGGTGTAGATATTTCCATGTTCATACAGTTAGCGGTGTAGATATTTCCATGTTCATACAGAAGGCGGTGTAGATATTTACATGTTCATACAGATAGCGGTGTAGATATTTCCATGTTCGTACGGATGGCCGTGTAGATATTTCCATGTTCATATAGGTGGCGGTGTAGATATTTCCATGTTTATACAGATAGAAGTGTAGTTATTTCCATGTTTATTGAGATAGCATTGTGGATATTTCCATTGATATACAGATAGCTGTGTAGGTATTTGCATGTTCATACAGATAGCGGTGTAGATATTTCCATGTTCGTACAGATAGCGGTGTAGATATTTCCATGTTCATACAGATAGCGGTGTAGATATTTCCATGTTCACACAGATAACGGTGTAGATATTTCCATGTTCATACAGATGGCGGTGTAGATATTTCCATGTTCATACAGATAGCGGTGTAGATATTTCCATGTTCATACAGTTAGCGGTGTAGTTATTTCCCTGTTTATACTGATAGCGGTGAAGATATTTCCATGTTTATACACATAGCTGTGTAGATATTTCCATGTTTATACAGATAGCAGTGTAGATATTTCCATGTTTATAGAGATAGTGGTGTAGATTATTTCAATTTATACCGAGAGCAGTGTAGATATTTCCAAGTTCATACAGATAGCGGTGTAGATATTTCCATGTTCACACAGTTAGCGGTGAAGGTATTTCCATGTTCATACAGATGGCGGTGTAGATATTTACATGTTCATACAGATGGCGGTATAGATATTTCCATGTTCTTACAGATGGCGGTGTAGGTATTTCCATGTTCATAGAGATGGCGGTGTAGATTTTTCCATGTTAATGCAGAGAGCGGTATAGATATTTCCATGTTTATACAGATGGTGGTGTAGATTTTTCCATGTTTATAGAGATGGAGGTCTAGATATTTCCATGTTTACAGAGATAGTGGTGTAGTTATTTCCAAGTTTATAGAGACAGCGTTGTAGATATTTCCATGTTTATACAGATAGCAGTGAAGATATTTCCATGTTTATACAGATAGCGGTGTAGATCTTTCCATGTTTATACTGATAGCAGTGTAGATATTTCCATGTTTATAGAGATAGCAGTGTAGATATTTCCATTGATATACACATAGCGGTGTAGATATTTCCATGTTCATACAGTTAGCGGTGTACATATTTCCATGTTCGTACAGATAGCGGTGTAGATATTTCCATGTTCATATAGATGGCGGTGTAGATATTTCCATGTTCATACAGATGGCGGTGTAGATATTTCCATGTTCATACAGATAGCAGTGTAGTTATTTCCATGTTTATACCAATAGCGGTGTAGATATTTCCATGTTCATACAGTTAGCGGTGTAGATATTTCCATGTTCATACAGATGGCGGTGTAGATATTCACATGTTCATACAGATGGCGATGTACATATTTCCATGTTGGTACGGATGGCAGTGTAGATATTTCCATGTTCATATAGGTGGCGGTGTAGACATTTCCATGTTTATACAGATAGCAGTGTAGTTATTTCCATGTTTATAGAGATAGCAGTGTGGATATTTCCATTGATATACAGATAGCTGTGTACGTATTTGCATGTTCATACAGATAGCGGTGTAGATATTTCCATGTTCGTACAGATATCTGTGTAGATATTTCCATGTTCATACAGATAGCGGTGTAGATATTTCCATGTTCATACAGATAACGGTGTAGATATATCCATGTTCATACAGATAGCGGTGTAGATATTTCCATGTTCATACAGTTAGCGGTGTAGATATTTCCATGTTCATAGAGATAACGGTGTAGATATTTCCATGTTCATACAGATAGCGTTGTAGATATTTCCATGTTCATACAGTTAGCGGTGTAGATATTTCCATGTTCATACAGATGGTGGTGTAGATATTTCCATGTTCGTACAGATGGCAGTGTAGATATTTCCATGTTCATAGAGATGGCGGTGTAGATATTTCCATGTTTATGCAGATAGCTCTATAGATATTTCCATGTTTATACAGATGGTGGTGTGGATATTTCCATGTTTATAGAGACGGCGTTCTAGATATTTCCATGTTTACAGAGATAGTGGTGTAGTTATTTCCAAGTTTATAGAGACAGCGTTGTACATATTTCCATGTTTATACAGATAGCGGTGAAGATATTTCCATGTTTATACAGATAGCGGTGTAGATATTTCCATGTTTATACAGATAGCAGTGTAGATATTTCCATGTTTATAGAGAGAGTGGAGTAGATAATTTCAATTTATACCGAGAGCAGTGTAGATATTTTCAAGTTCATACAGATAGCGGTGAAGATATTTCCACGTTTATAGAGATGGCGGTGTAGATATTTCCATATTCATACAGATGGCGGTGTAGATATTTCAACGTTTACAGGGATGGCGGTGTAGATATTTTCATGTTTACACAGATGGCGGTGTAGATATTTCCATGTTTACACAGATAGCGGTGTAGACATTTCCATGTTTACACAGATAGCGGTGTGGATATTTCCATGTTCATACAAATGTCGGTGAAGATATTCCCATGTTCATAGAGATGACGGTGTAGATATTTCCATGTTTATACAGATAGCAGTGTAGTTATTACCATGTTTATAGAGATAGCAGTGTAGATATTTCCATTGATATACACATAGCTGTGTAGATATTTGCATGTTCATACAGATAGCGGTGTAGGTATTTCCATGTTTATTCAGATAGCGGTGTAGATATTTCCATATTCATACAGTTAGCGGTGTAGATATTTCCATGTTCATACAAATGGCGGTGTAGATATTTCCATGTTTATACAGATAGCAGTGTAGATATTTCCATGTTTATAGAGATAGCAGTGTAGATATTTCCACTGATATACAGATAGCTGTGTAGATATTTGCATGTTCATACAGATAGCGGTGTAGATATTTCCATGTTCATACAGTTAGCGGTGTAGATATTTCCATGTTCTTACAGATGGCAGTGTAGATATTTACATGTTCATACAGATGGCGGTGTAGATATTTCCATGTTCATACAGATGGCGGTGTAGATATTTCCATGTTCATACAGATAGCGGTGTAGATATTTCCATGTTCATACAGATAGCGGTGTAGATATTTCCATGTTCATACAGATGGCGGTGCAGATATTTACGTGCTCATACAGATGGCGGTGTAGATATTTCCATGTTCGTACGGATGGCAGTGTAGATATTTCCATGTTCATACAGGTGGCGGTGTAGATATTTCCATGTTTATACAGATAGCAGTGTAGTTATTTCCATGTTTATAGAGATAGCATTGTAGATATTTCCATTGAAATACAGATAGCTGTGTAGATATTTGCATCTTCATACAGATAGCGGTGTAGATATTTCCATGTTCGTACAGATAGCGGTGAAGATATTTCCATGTTCATACAGTTAGTGGTGAAGATATTTCCATGTTCATACAGATGTCGGTGTAGATATTTACATGTTCATACAGATGGCGGTATAGATATTTCCATGTTCGTACTGGTGGCGGAGTAGATATTTCCATGTTCATAGAGATGGCGGTGTAGATATTTCCATGTTTATGCAGATAGCGGTATAGATATTTCCATGTTTATACAGATGGTGGTGTAGATATTTCCATGTTTATAGAGATGGCGGTCTAGATATTTCCATGTTTACAGAGATAGTGGTGTAGTTATTTCCAAGTTTATAGAGACGGCGGTCTAGATATTTCCAAGTTTACAGAGATAGCAGTGTAGATATTTCCATTGATATACAGATAGCTGTGTAGATATTTGCATGTTCATACACATAGCGGTGTAGATATTTCCATGTTCATACAGATAGCGGTGTAGATATTTCCATGTTCATACAGAAGGCGGTGCAGATATTTACGTTTTCATAGAGATGGCGGTGTAGATATTTCCATGTTCATACGGATGGCAGTGTAGATATTTCCATGTTCATACAGGTGGCGGTGTAGATATTTCCATGTTTATACAGATAGCAGTGTAATTATTTCCATGTTTATAGAGATAGCATTGTAGATATTTCCATTGATATACAGATAGCTGTGTAGATATTTGCATCTTCATACAGATAGCGGTGTAGATATTTCCATGTTCGTACAGATAGCGGTGTAGATATTTCCATGTTCATACAGTTAGCGGTGAAGATAATTCCATGTTCATACAGATGGCGGTGTAGATATTTCCATGTTAATAGAGATGGCGGTGTAGATATTTCCATGTTCATACAAATGGCAGTGTAGGTATTTCCATGTTCATAGAGATGGCGGTGTAGATACTTCCATGTTCATACAAATGGCGGTGTAGATATTTCCATGTTCACAGAGATGGCGGTGTAGATATTTCCATGTTTATACAGATAGCAGTGTAGTTATTTCCATGTTTATAGAGATAGCAGTGTAGATATTTCCTTTGATATACAGATAGCTGTGTAGATATTTGCATGTTCATACAGATAGCAGTGTGGATATTTCCATGTTTATACAGATAGCGGTGTACATATTTCCATGTTCATACAGATAGCGGTGTAGATATTTACATGTTCATATAGATGGCGGTGTAGATATTTCCATGTTCATACAGATGGCGGTGTAGATATTTCCATGTTCATACAGATAGCGGTGTAGTTATTTCCATGTTTATACCAATAGCGGTGTAGATATTTCCATGTTCATACAGTTAGCGGTGTAGATATTTCCATGTTCATACAGATGGCGGTGTAGATATTCACATGTTCATACAGATGGCGATGTACATATTTCCATGTTGGTACGGATGGCAGTGTAGATATTTCCATGTTCATATAGGTGGCGGTGTAGACATTTCCATGTTTATACAGATAGCAGTGTAGTTATTTCCATGTTTATAGAGATAGCAGTGTGGATATTTCCATTGATATACAGATAGCTGTGTACGTATTTGCATGTTCATACAGATAGCGGTGTAGATATTTCCATGTTCGTACAGATATCTGTGTAGATATTTCCATGTTCATACAGATAGCGGTGTAGATATTTCCATGTTCATACAGATAACGGTGTAGATATATCCATGTTCATACAGATAGCGGTGTAGATATTTCCATGTTCATACAGTTAGCGGTGTAGATATTTCCATGTTCATAGAGATAACGGTGTAGATATTTCCATGTTCATACAGATAGCGTTGTAGATATTTCCATGTTCATACAGTTAGCGGTGTAGATATTTCCATGTTCATACAGATG
Source organism: Gorilla gorilla gorilla (assembly GCF_029281585.2). NCBI lineage: Eukaryota > Metazoa > Chordata > Mammalia > Primates > Hominidae > Gorilla > Gorilla gorilla. The sequence goes on along the minus strand of NC_073239.2, from coordinate 8,308,480 downwards.
GTGGTGTAGATATTTCCATGTTCGTACAGATGGCAGTGTAGATATTTCCATGTTCATAGAGATGGCGGTGTAGATATTTCCATGTTTATGCAGATAGCTGTATAGATATTTCCATGTTTATACAGATGGTGGTGTGGATATTTCCATGTTTATAGAGACGGCGTTCTAGATATTTCCATGTTTACAGAGATAGTGGTGTAGATATTTCCAAGTTTATAGAGACAGCGTTGTAGATATTTCCATGTTTATACAGATAGCGGTGAAGATATTTCCATGTTTATACAGATAGCGGTGTAGATATTTCCATGTTTATACAGATAGCAGTGTAGATATTTCCATGTTTATAGAGAGAGTGGAGTAGATAATTTCAATTTATACCGAGAGCAGTGTAGATATTTCCAAGTTCATACAGATAGCGGTGAAGATATTTCCACGTTTATAGAGATGGCGGTGTAGATATTTCCATGTTCATACAGATGGCGGTGTAGATATTTCCACGTTTACAGGGATGGCGGTGTAGATATTTTCATGTTTACACAGATGGCGGTGTAGATATTTCCATGTTTACACAGATAGCGGTGTAGACATTTCCATGTTTACACAGATAGCGGTGTGGATATTTCCATGTTCATACAAATGTCGGTGAAGATATTCCCATGTTCATAGAGATGACGGTGTAGATATTTCCATGTTTATACAGATAGCAGTGTAGTTATTACCATGTTTATAGAGATAGCAGTGTAGATATTTCCATTGATATACACATAGCTGTGTAGATATTTGCATGTTCATACAGATAGCGGTGTAGGTATTTCCATGTTTATTCAGATAGCGGTGTAGATATTTCCATATTCATACAGTTAGCGGTGTAGATATTTCCATGTTCATACAAATGGCGGTGTAGATATTTCCATGTTTATACAGATAGCAGTGTAGATATTTCCATGTTTATAGAGATAGCAGTGTAGATATTTCCACTGATATACAGATAGCTGTGTAGATATTTGCATGTTCATACAGATAGCGGTGTAGATATTTCCATGTTCATACAGTTAGCGGTGTAGATATTTCCATGTTCTTACAGATGGCAGTGTAGATATTTACATGTTCATACAGATGGCGGTGTAGATATTTCCATGTTCATACAGATTGCGGTGTAGATATTTCCATGTTCATACAGATAGCGGTGTAGATATTTCCATGTTCATACAGATAGCGGTGTAGATATTTCCATGTTCATACAGATGGCGGTGCAGATATTTACGTGCTCATACAGATGGCGGTGTAGATATTTCCATGTTCGTACGGATGGCAGTGTAGATATTTCCATGTTCATACAGGTGGCGGTGTAGATATTTCCATGTTTATACAGATAGCAGTGTAGTTATTTCCATGTTTATAGAGATAGCATTGTAGATATTTCCATTGAAATACAGATAGCTGTGTAGATATTTGCATCTTCATACAGATAGCGGTGTAGATATTTCCATGTTCGTACAGATAGCGGTGAAGATATTTCCATGTTCATACAGTTAGTGGTGAAGATATTTCCATGTTCATACAGATGTCGGTGTAGATATTTACATGTTCATACAGATGGCGGTATAGATATTTCCATGGTCGTACAGATGGCGGTGTAGATATTTCCATGTTCATAGAGATGGCGGTGTAGATATTTCCATGTTTATGCAGATAGCGGTATAGATATTTCCATGTTTATACAGATGGTGGTGTAGATATTTCCATGTTTATAGAGATGGCGGTCTAGATATTTCCATGTTTACAGAGATAGTGGTGTAGTTATTTCCAAGTTTATAGAGACGGCGGTCTAGATATTTCCAAGTTTACAGAGATAGCAGTGTAGATATTTCCATTGATATACAGATAGCTGTGTAGATATTTGCATGTTCATACACATAGCGGTGTAGATATTTCCATGTTCATACAGATAGCGGTGTAGATATTTCCATGTTCATACAGAAGGCGGTGCAGATATTTACGTGTTCATAGAGATGGCGGTGTAGATATTTCCAAGTTCATACGGATGGCAGTGTAGATATTTCCATGTTCATACAGGTGGCGGTGTAGATATTTCCATGTTTATACAGATAGCAGTGTAATTATTTCCATGTTTATAGAGATAGCATTGTAGATATTTCCATTGATATACAGATAGCTGTGTAGATATTTGCATCTTCATACAGATAGCGGTGTAGATATTTCCATGTTCGTACAGATAGCGGTGTAGATATTTCCATGTTCATACAGTTAGCGGTGAAGATATTTCCATGTTCATACAGATGGCGGTGTAGATATTTCCATGTTCATAGAGATGGCGGTGTAGATATTTCCATGTTCATACAAATGGCAGTGTAGGTATTTCCATGTTCATAGAGATGGCGGTGTAGATACTTCCATGTTCATACAAATGGCGGTGTAGATATTTCCATGTTCACAGAGATGGCGGTGTAGATATTTCCATGTTTATACAGATAGCAGTGTAGTTATTTCCATGTTTATAGAGATAGCAGTGTAGATATTTCCTTTGATATACAGATAGCTGTGTAGATATTTGCATGTTCATACAGATAGCAGTGTGGATATTTCCATGTTTATACAGATAGCGGTGTAGATATTTCCATGTTCATACAGATAGCGGTGTATATATTTCCATGTTCATACAGTTAGCGGTGTAGATATTTCCATGTTCATACAGATGGCGGTGTAGATATTTTCATTTTCATACAGATGGCGGTGTAGATATTTCCATGTTCATACAGATGGCGGTGTAGATATTTCCATCTTCATACAGATAGCGGTGTAGTTATTTCCATGTTCATACCAATAGCGGTGTAGATATTTCCATGTTCATACAGTTAGCGGTGTAGATATTTCCATGTTCATACAGATGGCGGTGTAGATATTTACATGTTCATACAGATGGCGGTGTAGATATTTCCATGTTCGTAAGGATGGCAGTGTAGATATTTCCATGTTCATATAGGTGGCTGTGTAGATATTTCCATGTTTATACAGATAGCAGTGTAGTTATTTCCATGTTTATGGAGATAGCAGTGTGGATATTTCCATTGATATACAGATAGCTGTGAAGGTATTTGCATGTTCATACAGATAGCGGTGTAGATATTTCCATGTTCGTACAGATAGTGGTGTAGATCTTTCCATGTTCATACAGATAGCGGTGTAGATATTTCCATGTTCATACAGTTAGCGGTGTAGATATTTCCATGTTCATACAGATGGAGGTGTAGTTATTTACATGTTCATACATATGGCGGTGTAGATATTTCCATGTTCGTTCAGATGGCGGTGTAGATATTTCCAGATTCATAGAGATGGCAGTGTAGATATTTCCATGTTTATGCAGATAGCGGTATAGATATTTCCATGTTTATACAGATGGTGGTGTAGATATCTCCATGTTTATAGAGATGGCGGTCTAGATATTTCCATGTTTTCAGAGATAGTGGTGTAGTTATTTCCAAGTTTATAGAGACAGCGTTGTAGATATTTCCATGTTTATACAGATAGCGGTGAAGATATTTCCATGTTTATACAGATAGCGGTGTAGATATTTCCATGTTTATACAGATAGCAGTGTAGATATTTCCATGTTTAGAGAGATAATGGTGTAGATAATTTCAATTTTATACAGAGAGCAGTGCAGATATTTCCAAGTTCATACAGATAGCGGTGTAGATATTTCCACGTTTACAGAGATGGCGGTGTAGATATTTCCATGTTCATACAAATGGCGGTGTAGATATTTCCATGTTCATAGAGATGGCGGTGTTGATATTTCCATGTTCATACAAATGGCAGTGTAGATATTTCCACGTTCATAGAGATGGCGGTGTTGATATTTCCATATTTATAGAGATAGCAGTGTAGTTATTTCCATGTTTATAGAGATAGTAGTGTAGATATTTCCATTGATATACAGATATCTCTGTAGATATTTGCATGTTCATAGAGATAGCGGTGTAGATATTTCCATGTTCATACAGATAGCGGTGTTATTTCCATGTTCATACAGATAGCGGTGTAGATATTTCCATTTTCATTCAGATAGCGGTGTAGATATTTCCATGTTCATACAGATAGCGGTGTAGATATTTCCATGTTCATACAGTTAGCGGTTTAGATATTTCCATTTTCATACAGATGGCGGTGTAGATATATCCATGTTCATACAGATGGCGGTGTATTTATTTCCATGTTCATACAGATGGCGGTGTAGATATTTCCATGTTCATACAGATAGCGGTGTAGATATTTCCATGTTAATACAGATAGCGCTGTAGATATTTCCATGTTCATACCAATAGCGGTGTAGACATTTCCATGTTCATATATTTAGCGGTGTAGATATTTCCATGTTCATACAGATGGCGAGGATATTTTCATGTCCATGCAGATAGCGGTGTAGATATTTCCATGTTCATACAGTTAGCGGTGTAGATATTTCCATGTTCATACAGATGGCGGTGTGGATATTTCCATGTTCATAGAGATGGCGGTGTAGATATTTCCATATTTATACAGATAGCAGTGTAGTTATTTCCATGTTTATAGAGATAGCAGTGTAGATATTTCCATTGATATACAGATAGCTGTGTAGATATTTGCATGGTCATACAGATAGCGGTGTAGATATTTCTATGTTCGTACAGATAGCGTTGTAGATATTTCCATGTTCATACAGATAGCGGTGTAGATATTTCCTTGTTCATACAGATAACGATGTAGATATATCCATGTTCATACAGATAGCAGTGTAGATATTTCCATGTTCATACAGTCAGCGGTGTAGATATTTCCATGTTCATACAGATGGTGGTGTAGATATTTACATGTTCATAGAGATGGCGGTATTGATATTTCCATGTTCGTACAGATGGCGGTGTAGATATTTCCATGTTTATAGACATGGCGGTGTAGATATTTTCATGTTCACACAGGTGGCGGTGAAGATATTTCCATGTTTATACAGGTGGCGGTGTAGATATTTCCATGTTTATAGGGATTGCGGTGTAGATATTTTCATGTTTACACAGATGGCAGTGTAGATATTTCCATGTTTACACAGATAGCGGTGTAGACTTTTCCATGTTTACACAGATAGCGGTGTGGATATTTCCATGTTTATGCAGATAGCAGTGTAGATATTTCCATGTTTATACAGATAGCGGTGCGGATATTTCCATGTTTGTACAGATAGTTGGGCAGATATTTCCATGTTTATACAGATAGCTGTGTAGATATGTCCATCTTAATACAGATGGCGGTGTAGATATGTCCATGTTTGTACAGATGGCGGTGTAGATATTTCCATGTTCATACAGATAGCGGTGTAGATATTTCCATGTTCATACCAATAGCGGTGTAGACATTTCCATGTTCATACATTTAGCGGTTTAGATATTTCCATGTTCATACAGATGGCGGTGAAGATATTTACATGTTCATACAGATGGCGGTGTAGATATTTCCATGTTTGTACGGATGGCAGTGTAGATATTTCCATGTTCACACAGGTGGGGGTGTAGATATTTCCATGTTTATAGAGATAGCAGTGTAGTTATTTCCATGTTAATAGAGATAGCGGTTTAGATATTTCCATTGATATGCAGATAGCTGTGTGGATATTTGCATGTTCATACAGATAGCGGTGTAGATATTTCCATAATCGTACAGATAGCGGTGTAGCTATTTCGATGTTCATACAGATAGCGGTGTAGATATTTCTATGTTCATACAGATAACGGTGTAGATATTTCCATGTTCATACAGACAGCGGTGTAGATATTTCCATGTTCATACAGTTAGCGGTGTAGGTACTTCCACGTTCATACAGATGGCGAAGATATTTTCATGTTCATACAGATAGCGGTGTAGATATTTCCAAGTTCATACAGTTAGCGGTGTAGATATTTCCATGTTCATACAGATAGCGGTGTAGATATTTCTATGTTCCTACAGATAGCGGTGTGGATATTTCCATGTTTATGCAGATAGCAGTGTAGATATTTCAATGTTTATACAGATAGCGGTGTGGTTATTTCCATGTTTATACAGATAGTTGGGCAGTTATTTCCATGTTTATACAGATAGTGGTGTAGATATTTCCATCTTAATACAGATGGCGGTGTAGATATGACCATGTTTGTACAGATGGCGGTGTAGATATTTCCATGTTCATACAGATGGCGGTGTAGATATTTCAAAGTTTATAGAGGTAGCGCTGTAGTTATTTCCATATTTATAGAGAAATCTGTGTAGATATTTCCATGTATATTCAGATAGCTGTGTAGATATTTCCATGTTCCTGCAGATAGCGGTGTAGATATTTCCATGTTCATCCATATGCCGGTGTACATATATCCATGTTCATACAGATGGCGGTGAAGGTATTTACATGTTCATACAGATGGCGGTATAGATATTTCCATGTTCTTACAGATGGCGGTGTAGGTATTTCCATGTTCATAGAGATGGCGGTGCAGATATTTCCATGTTTATGCAGATAGCGGTAAAGATATTTCCATGTTTATACAGATGGTGGTGTAGATATTTCCATGTTTATAGAGATGGCGGTCTAGATATTTCCATGTTTACAGAGATAGTGGTGTAGTTATTTCCAAGTCTATAGAGACAGCGTTGTAGATATTTCCATGTTAATACAGATAGCGGTGAAGATATTTCCATGTTTGTACAGATAGCGGTGTAGATATTTCCATGTTTATACAGATAGCAGTGTAGATATTTCCATGTTTATAGAGATAATGGTGTAGATAATTTCAATTTTATACAGAGAGCAGTGTAGATATTTCCAAGTTCATACAGATAGCTGTGTAGATATTTCCACGTTTATAGAGATGGCGGTGTAGATATATCCATGTTCATACAGATGGCGGTGCAGATATTTCCATGTTTATAGGGATGGCGGTGTAGATATTTTCATGTTTACACAGATGGCGGTGTAGATATTTCCATGTTTACACAGATAGCGGTGTAGACATTTCCATGTTTACACAGATTGCGGTGTGGATATTTCCATGTTTATGCAGATAGCAGTGTAGATATTTCCATGTTTATACAGATAGCGGTGCGGATATTTCCATGTTTATTCAGATATCGGTGCTGATATTTCCATGTTTATACAGATAGTTGGGCAGATATTTCCGTGTTTATACAGATAGCGGTGTAGATATTTCCATCTTAATACAGATGGCGGTGTAGATATGTCCATGATCGTACAGATGGCGGTGTACATATATCCATGTTCATACAGATGGCGGTGTAGATATTTCGAAGTTTATAGAGATAGCGATGTAGTTATTTCCATATTTATAGAGAAATCTGTGTAGATATTTCCATGTATATTCAGATAGCTGTGTAGATATTTCCATGTTCATCCAGATGCCGGTGTACATATATATATGTTCATACAAATGGCGGTGAAGATATTTCCATGCTCATACAGATGGCGGTGTAGGTATTTCCATGTTCATACAAATGGCGGTGTAGATATTTCCATGTTCATAGAGATGGTGGTGTAGATATTTCCAGGTTCATACAGATAGCGGTGTAAATATTTCCATGTTCATACAGATAGTGGTGTAGATATTTCCATGTTCATATAGATGTCGGTGTAGATATTTCCATGTTTATACAGATAGCAGTGTAGTTATTTCCATGTTTATAGAGATAGCAGTGTAGATATTTCCATTGATATAGAGAAAGCTGTGTAGATATTTGCATGTTCATACAGATAGCGGTGTAGATATTTCCATGTTCATACAGATAGCGGTGTAGATATTTCCATGTTCATACAGATAGCGGTGAAGATATTTCCATGTTCATACAGATAGCGGTGTAGATATTTCCATGTTCATACAGATAGCGGTGTAGATATTTCCATGTTCATACAGTTAGCGGTGTAGATATTTCCATGTTTATAGAGATAGTGGTCTAGTTATTTCCAAGTTTATAGAGACTGCGTTGTAGATATTTCCATGTTTATACAGATAGCGGTGAGGATATTTCCATCTTTATACACATAGCGGTGTAGATATTTCCATGTTTATACAGATAGCAGTGTAGATATTTCCATGTTTATAGAGATAGTGGTGTAGATATTTTCAATTTTATACCGAGAGCATTGTAGATATTTCCAAGTTCATACAGATAGCGGTGTAGATATTTCCACGTTTATAGAGATGGCGGTGTAGATATTTCCATGTTCATACTGATGGCGTTGTAGATATCTCCATGTTTATAGAGATGGCGGTGTAGATATTTTCATGTTTACACAGATGGCGGTGTAGATATTTCCATGTTTACACAGATAGCGCTGTAGACATTTCCATGTTTACACAGATAGCGGTGTGGATATTTCCATGTTTATGCAGATAGCGGTGTAGATATTTCCATGTTTATAAAGATAGCGGTGCGGATATTTCCATATTTATACAGATAGTTGGGCAGATATTTCCATGTTTAAACAGATAGCGGTGTAGATATTTCCATCTTAATACAGATGGCGGTGTAGATATGTCCATGTTCGTACAGATGGCGGTGTAGATATTTCCATGTTCGTACAGATGGCGGTGTAGATATTTCGAAGTTTATAGAGACAGCGCTGTAGTTATTTCAATATTTATAGAGAAATCTGTGTAGATATTTCCATGCATATGCAGACTTCTCTGTAGATATTTCCATGTTCATGCAGATAGCGGTGTAGATATTTCCATGTTCATCCAGATGCCGGTGTAGATATATCCATTTTCAAACCAATAGCGGTGTAGATATTTCCATGTTCATACAGTTAGCGGTATAGATATTTACATGTTTATACAGATGGTGGTGTAGATATTTCCATGTTTATGCAGATGACGGTATAGATATTTCCATGTTTATACAGACGGTGGTGTAGATATTTCCATGTTCATACAGATGGCGGTGTAGATATTTCAAAGTTTATAGAGATAGCGCTGTAGTTATTTCTATATTTATATAGAAATCTCTGTAGATGTTTCCATGTATATGCAGATAGCTGTGTAGATATTTCCATGTTCATGCAGATTGCGGTGTAGTTATTTCCATGTTCATCCAGATGCCGGTGTAGATACATCCATGTTCATAGAGATGGCGGTGAAGATATTTCCATGTTCATGCAGATGGCTGTGTAGATATTTCCATGTTCATAGAGATGGCGGTGTAGATATTTCCATGTTGATACAGATAGCAGTGTAGTTATTTCCATGTTTATAGAGATAGCAGTGTAGATATTTCCATTGATATACAGAGAGCGGTGTAGATATTTCCATGTTCATACAGATAGCGGTGTAGATATTTCCATGTTCATACAGTTAGCGGTGTAGATATTTCCATGTTCAGATGGCGGTGTAGATATTTACATGTTCATAAAGATGGCGGTGTAGATATTTCCATGTTCGTACAGATGGCAGTGTAGATATTTCCATGTTCATACAGGTGGCGGTGTAGATATTTCCATGTTTATACAGATAGCAGTTTAGTTATTTCCATGTTTACAGAGATAGCAGTGTAGATATTTCCATTGATATACAGATAGCGGTGTAGATATTTGCATGTTCATACAGATAGCAGTGTTGATATTTCCATGTTCATACAGATAGCGGTGTAGATATTTCCAAGTTCATACAGAGAGCGGTGTAGATATTTCCATGTTCATACAGATAGCGGTGTAGATATTTCCATGTTCATACAGATAGCGGTGAAGGTATTTAAATGTTCATTCGGTTAGCGGTGTAGATATTTCCATGTTCATACAGATGGCGGTTTAGATATTTACATGTTCATACAGATGGCGGTGTAAATATTTCCAAGTTCTTACAGATGGCGGTGTAGATATTTCCATGTTCATAGAGATGGCGGTGTAGATATTTCCATGTTTATGCAGGTAGCCGTATAGATATTTCCATGTTTATACAGATGGTGGTGTAGATATTTCCATGTTTATACTGATGGCGGTCTGGATATTTCCATGTTTATAGAGATAGTGGTGTAGTTATTTCCAATTTTATAGAGACAGCGTTGTAGATATTTCCATGTTTATACAGATAGCGGTGAAGATATTTCCATCTTTATACACATAGCGGTGTAGATATTTCCATGTTTATACAGATAGCAGTGAAGATATTTCCATGTTCATACAGATAGCGGTGTAGATATTTCCATGTTCATACAGATAGCGGTGTAGATATTTCCATGTTCATACAGTTAGCGGTGTAGATATTTCCATGTTTTTAGAGATAGTGGTTTAGTTATTTCCAAGTTTATAGAGACAGCGTTGTAGATATTTCCATGTTTATACAGATAGCGGTGAAGATATTTCCATCTTTATACACATAGCGGTGTAGATATTTCCATGTTTATACAGATAGCAGTGTAGATATTTCCATGTTTATAGAGATAGTGGTGTAGATATTTTCAATTTTATACAGAGAGCATTGTAGATATTTCCAAGTTCATACAGATAGCGGTGTAGATATTTCCACGTTTATAGAGATGGCAGTGTAGATATTTCCATGTTCATACTGATGGCGTTGTAGATATCTCCATGTTTATAGAGATGGCGGTGTAGATATTTTCATGTTTACACAGATGGCGGTGTAGATATTTCCATGTTTACACAGATAGCGCTGTAGACATTTCCATGTTTACACAGATAGCGGTGTGGATATTTCCATGTTTATGCAGATAGCGGTGTAGATATTTCCATGTTTATAAAGATAGCGGTGCGGATATTTCCATATTTATACAGATAGTTGGGCAGATATTTCCATGTTTATACAGATAGCGGTGTAGATATTTCCATCTTAATACAGATGGCGGTGTAGATATGTCCATGTTCGTACAGATGGCGGTGTAGATATTTCCATGTTCGTACAGATGGCGGTGTAGATATTTCGAAGTTTATAGAGACAGCGCTGTAGTTATTTCAATATTTATAGAGAAATCTGTGTAGATATTTCCATGCATATGCAGACTTCTCTGTAGATATTTCCATGTTCATGCAGATAGCGGTGTAGATATTTCCATGTTCATCCAGATGCCGGTGCAGATATATCCATTTTCAAACCAATAGCGGTGTAGATATTTCCATGTTCATACAGTTAGCGGTATAGATATTTCCATGTTTATACAGATGGTGGTGTAGATATTTCCATGTTTATGCAGATGGCGGTATATATATTTCCATGTTTATACAGACGGTGGTGTAGATATTTCCATGTTCATACAGATGGCGGTGTAGATATTTCGAAGTTTATAGAGATAGCGCTGTAGTTATTTCTATATTTATATAGAAATCTCTGTAGATGTTTCCATGTATATGCAGATAGCTGTGTAGATATTTCCATGTTCATGCAGATTGCGGTGTAGTTATTTCCATGTTCATCCAGATGCCGGTGTAGATACATCCATGTTCATAGAGATGGCGGTGAAGCTATTTCCATGTTCATACAGATGGCTGTGTAGATATTTCCATGTTCATAGAGATGGCGGTGTAGATATTTCCATGTTGATACAGATAGCAGTGTAGTTATTTCCATGTTTATAGAGATAGCAGTGTAGATATTTCCATTGATATACAGATAGCGGTGTAGATATTTCCATGTTCATACAGATAGCGGTGTAGATATTTCCATGTTCATACAGATAGCGGTGTAGATATTTCCATGTTCATACAGATAGCTGTGTAGATATTTCCATGTTCATACAGATAGCTGTGTAGATATTTCCATTTTCATACAGATAGCGGTGTAGATATTTCCATGTTCATACAGTTAGCGGTGTAGATATTTCCATGTTCAGATGGCGGTGTAGATATTTACAAGTTCATACAGATGGAGGTGTAGATATTTCCATGTTCGTACAGATGGCAGTGTAGATATTTCCATGTTCATACAGGTGGCGGTGTAGATATTTCCATGTTTATACAGATAGCAGTTTAGTTATTTCCATGTTTACAGAGATAGCAGTGTAGATATTTCCATTGATATACAGATAGCGGTGTAGATATTTGCATGTTCATACAGATAGCAGTGTTGATATTTCCATGTTCATACAGATAGCGGTGTAGATATTTCCAAGTTCATACAGAGAGCGGTGTAGATATTTCCATGTTCATACAGATAGCGGTGTAGATATTTCCATGTTCATACAGATAGCGGTGAAGGTATTTAAATGTTCATACGGTTAGCGGTGTAGATATTCCATGTTCATACAGATGGCGGTTTAGATATTTACATGTTCATACAGATGGCGGTGTAAATATTTCCAAGTTCTTACAGATGGCGGTGTAGATATTTCCTTGTTCATAGAGATGGCGGTGTAGATATTTCCATGTTTATGCAGGTAGCCGTATAGATATTTCCATGTTTATACAGATGGTGGTGTAGATATTTCCATGTTTATACAGATGGCGGTCTGGATATTTCCATGTTTATAGAGATAGTGGTGTAGTTATTTCCAATTTTATAGAGACAGCGTTGTAGATATTTCCATGTTTATACAGATAGCGGTGAAGATATTTCCATCTTTATACACATAGCGGTGTAGATATTTCCATGTTTATACAGATAGCAGTGAAGATATTTCCATGTTCATACAGATAGCGGTGTAGATATTTCCATGTTCATACAGATAGCGGTGTAGATATTTCCATGTTCATACAGTTAGCGGTGTAGATATTTCCATGTTTTTAGAGATAGTGGTGTAGTTATTTCCAAGTTTATACCGAGAGCATTGTAGATATTTCCAAGTTCATACAGATAGCGGTGTAGATATTTCCACGTTTATAGAGATGGCGGTGTAGATATTTTCATGTTTACACAGATGGCGGTGTAGACATTTCCATGTTTACACAGATAGCAGTGTGGATATTTCCATGTTTATGCAGATAGCGGTGTAGATATTTCCATGTTTATAAAGATAACGGTGCGGATATTTCCATATTTATACAGATAGTTGGGCAGATATTTCCATGTTTATACAGATAGCGGTGTAGATATTTCCATCTTAATACAGATGGCGGTGTAGATATGTCCATGTTCGTACAGATGGCGGTGTAGATATTTCCATGTTCGTACAGATGGCGGTGTAGATATTTCGAAGTTTATAGAGACAGCGCTGTAGTTATTTCAATATTTATAGAGAAATCTGTGTAGATATTTCCATGCATATGCAGACTGCTCTGTAGATATTTCCATGTTCATGCAGATAGCGGTGTAGATATTTCCATGTTCATCCAGATGCCGGTGTAGATATATCCAATTTCAAACCAATACCGGTGTAGATGTTTCCATGTTCATACAGTTAGCGGTATAGATATTTCCATGTTTATACAGATGGTGGTGTAGATATTTCCATGTTTATGCAGATGGCGGTATAGATATTTCCATGTTTATACAGACGGTGGTGTAGATATTTCCATGTTCATACAGATGGCGGTGTAGATATTTCGAAGTTTATAGAGATAGCGCTGTGGTTATTTCTATATTTATATAGAAATCTCTGTAGATGTTTCCATGTATATGCAGATAGCTGTGTAGATATTTCCATGTTCATGCAGATTGCGGTGTAGTTATTTCCATGTTCATCCAGATGCCGGTGTAGATACATCCATGTTCATAGAGATGGCGGTGAAGATATTTCCATGTTCATACAGATGGCTGTGTAGATATTTCCATGTTCATAGAGATGGCGGTGTAGATATTTCCATGTTGATACAGATAGCAGTGTAGTTATTTCCATGTTTATAGAGATAGCGGTGTAGATATTTCCATTGATATACAGATACCGGTGTAGATATTTCCATGTTCATACAGATAGCGGTGTAGATATTTCCATGTTCATACAGATAGCGGTGTAGATATTTCCATGTTCATACAGATAGCTGTGTAGATATTTCCATGTTCATACAGATAGCTGTGTAGATATTTCCATATTCATACAGATAGCCGTGTAGATATTTCCATGGACATACAGTTAGCGGTGTAGATATTTCCATGTTCAGATGGCGGTGTAGATATTAACATGTTCATACAGATGGCGGTGTAGATATTTCCATGTTCGTACAGATGGCAGTGTAGATATTTCCATGTTCATACAGGTGGCGGTGTAGATATTTCCATTTTTATACAGATAGCAGTTTAGTTATTTCCATGTTTACAGAGATAGCAGTGTAGATATTTCCATTGATATACAGATTGCGGTGTAGATATTTGCATGTTTCTACAGATAGCAGTGTTGATATTTCCATGTACATACAGATAGCGGTGTAGATATTTCCAAGTTCATACAGAGAGCGGTGTAGATATTTCCATGTTCATACAGATAGCGGTGTAGATATTTCCATGTTCATACAGATAGCGGTGAAGGTATTTAAATGTTCATACGGTTAGCGGTGTAGATATTTCCATGTTCATACAGATGGCGGTTTAGATATTTACATGTTCATACAGATGGCGGTGTAAATATTTCCAAGTTCTTACAGATGGCGTTGTAGATATTTCCATGTTCATAGAGATGGCGGTGTAGATATTTCCATGTTTATGCAGGTAGCCGTATAGATATTTCCATGTTTATACAGATGGTGGTGTAGATATTTCCATGTTTATACAGATGGCGGTCTGGATATTTCCATGTTTATAGAGATAGTGGTGTAGTTATTTCAAAGCTTATAGAGACAGCATTGTATATATTTCCATGTTTATACAGATAGCGGTGAAGTTATTTCCATGTTTTTACAGATAGCGGTGTAGATATTTCCATTTTTATACAGATAGCGGGGTAGATATTTCCATGTTTATAGACATAGTGGGGTAGATAATTCCAATTTTATACAGATAACAGTGTAGATATTTCGAAGTTCATACAGATAGCAGTGTAGATATTTCCACGTTTATAGAGATGGCGGTGTAGATATTTCCATGTTCATTCAGATGGCGGTGTAGATATTTCCATGTATTTAGAGATGGTGGTGTAGATATTTTCATGCTTACACAGATGGCAGTGTAGATATTTCCATGTTTACATAGATAGCGGTGTAGACATTTCTATGTTTACACAGATAGCGGTGTGGATATTTCCATGTTTACATAGATAGCGGTGTAGATATTTCCATGTTTATACAGATAGCGGTGCGGATATTTCCATGTTTATACAGATAGTCGTGCAGATATTTCCATGTTTATACAGATACCGGTGTAGATATTTCCATCATAAAACAGATGGAGGTGTAGTTATGTCCATGTTCGTACAGATGTCGGTGTAGATATTTCCATGTATATGCAGATAGCTGTGTAGATATTTCCATGTTCATGCAGATAGCGGTGTAGATATTTCCATGTTCATCCAGATGCCGGTGTACATATATCCATGTTCATACAGATGGCGGTGAAGATATTTCCATGTTCATACAGATGGTGGTGTAGGTATTTCCATGTTCATACAGATAGCATTTGTAGTTATTTCCATGTTTATAGAGATAGCATTGTAGATATTTCCATTGATATACAGATAGCTGTGTAGATATTTGCATGTTCATACAGATAGCGGTGTAGATATTTCCATGTTCGTACAGATAGCGGTGTAGATATTTCCATGTTCATACAGATAGCGGTGTAGATATTTCCAAGTTCATACAGATAAAGGTGTAGATATTTCCATGTTCATACAGATAGCGGTGTAGATATTTCCATGTTCATACAGTTAGCGGTGAAGATATTTCCATGTTCATACAGATGGCGGTGTAGATATTTACATGTTCATACAGATGGCGGTATAGATATTTCCATGTTCGTACAGATGGCGGTGTAGATATTTCCATGTTCATAGAGATGGCGGTGTAGATATTTCCATGTTTATGCAGATAGCGGTATAGATATTTCCATGTTTATACAGATGGTGGTGTAGATATTTCCATGTTTATAGAGATGGCGGTCTAGATATTTCCATGTTTACAGAGATAGTGGTGTAGTTATTTCCAAGTTTATAGTGACAGCGTTGTAGATATTTCCATGTTTATACAGATAGCGGTGAAGATATTTCCATGTTTATACAGATAGCGGTATAGATATTTCCATGTTTATACAGATACTAGTGTAGATATTTCCATGTTTATAGAGATAGTGGTGTAGATAATTTCAATTTTATACAGAGAGCAGTGTAGATATTTCCAAGTTCATACAGATAGCGGTGTAGGTATTTCCACGTTTATAGAGATGGCGGTGTAGGTATTTCCATGTTCATACAGATGGCAGTGTTGATATTTCCACGTTTATAGGGATGGCGGTGTAGATATTTTCATGTTTACACAGATGGCGGTGTAGATATTTCCATGTTTACACAGATAGCGGTGTAGACATTTCCATGTTTACACAGATAGCGGTGTGGATATTTACATGTTCATACAAATGTCGGTGTAGATATTTCCATGTTTATAGAGATGACGGTGTAGATATTTCCATGTTTATACAGATAGCAGTGTAGTTATTACCATGTTTATAGAGATAGCAGTGTTGATATTTCCATTGATATACAGATAGCTGTGTAGATATTTGCATGTTCATACAGATAGCGGTGTAGATATTTCCATGTTTATTCAGATAGCGGTGTAGATATTTCCATATTCATAGAGTTAGCGGTGTAGATATTTCCATGTTCATACAAATGGCGGTGTAGATATTTCCATGTTTATACAGATAGCAGTGTAGATATTTCCATGTTTATAGAGATAGCAGTGTAGATATTTCCATTGATATACAGATAACTCTGTAGATATTTGCATGTTCATACACATAGCGGTGTTGATATTTCCATGTTCGTACAGAGAGCGGTGTAGATATTTCCATTTTCATACAAATAGCGGTGTAGATATTTCCATGTTCATACAGATGGCAGTGTAGATATTTACATGTTCATACAGATGGCGGTGTAGATATTTCCATGTTCGTACGGATGGCAGTGTAGATATTTCCATGTTCATACATGTGGCGGTGTAGATATTTCCATGTTTATAAAGATAGCAGTGTAGTTATTTCCATGTTTATAGAGATAGCAGTGTAGATATTTCCATTGATATACAGATAGCTGTGTAGATATTTGCATGTTCATACAGATAGCGTTGTAGATATTTCCATGTTCATACAGATGGCGGTGCAGATATTTACATGTTCGTACAGATGGCGGTGTAAATATTTCCATTATCATACAGATGGCAGTGTAGATATTTCCATGTTCATAGAGATGGCGGTGTAGATATTTCCATGTTTATGCAGATAGCGGTATAGATATTTCCTTGTTTATACAGATAGTGTTGTAGATATTTCCATGTTTATAGAGATGGCAGTCTAGATATTTCCATCTTTATAGAGACAGTGGTGTAGTTATTTCCAAGTTTATAGAGACAGCGATGTAGATATTTCCATGTTTATTCAGATAGCGGTGAAGTTATTTCCATGTTTATACAGATAGCGGTGTAGATATTTCCATGTTTATACAGAAAGCAGTGTAGATATTTCCATGTTTATAGAGATAGTGGTGTAGATAATTTCAATTTTATACCGAGAGCAGTGTAGATATTTCCAAGTTCATACAGATAGCGGTGTAGATATTTCCATGTTTATAGAGATGGCGGTGTAGATATTTCCATGTTCATACTGATGGTGGTGTTGATATTTCCATGTTCATACAAATGGCGGTGGAGATGTTTCCATGTTCATAGAGAAGGCGGTGTAGATATTTCCATGTTCAAACAAATGGCGGTGTAGATATTTCCATGTTCATAGAGATGGCGGTGAAGATATTTCCATGTTTATACAGATAGCCGTGTAGTTATTTCCATGTTTATAGAGATAGCAGTGTAGATATTTTCATTGATATACAGATAGCTCTGTAGATATTTGCATGTTCATACAGATAGCGGTGTAGATATTTCCATGTTCATACAGATAGCGGTGTAGATATTTCTTTCTTCATACAGATAGCGGTGTAGATATTTCCATGTTCATAGAGTTAGCGGTGTAGATATTTCCATGTTCATACAGATGGCGGTGTAGATATTTACATGTTCCTACAGATGGCGGTGTAGATATTTCCATGTTCGTACGTATGGCAGTGTAGATATTTCCATGTTCATACAGGTGGCGGTGTATGTATTTCCATGTTTATACAGATAGCAGTGTAGTTATTTCCATGTTTATAGAGATAGCAGTGTAGATATTTCCATTGGTAGAGAGATAGCTGTGTAGATATTTCCATGTTCATACAGATAGCGGTGTAGATATTTCCATGTTCATACAGATAACGGTGTAGGTATTTCCATGTTCATACAGATAACGGTGTAGATATTTCCATGTTCATACAGTTAGGGGTGTAGTTATTTCCATGTTCATACAAATGGCGGTGTAGATATTTCCATGTTTATACAGATAGCAGTGAAGATATTTCCATGTTTATAGAGATAGCAGTGTAGATATTTCCATTGATATAGAGATAGCTGTGTAGATATTTCCATGTTCATACAGATAGCGGTGTAGATATTTCCATGTTCATAGAGATAACGGTGTAGATATTTACATCTTCATACAGATAGCAGTACAGATATTTCCATGTTCATACAGTAAGCGGTGTAGATATTTCCATGTTCATACAGATGGCAGTGTAGATATTTACATGTTCATACAGATGTCGGTGTAGATATTTCCATGTTCGTACAGATGGCGTTGTAGATATTTCCATGTTCATAGAGATGGCGGTGTAGATATTTCCATGTTTATGCAGATAGCTGTATAGATATTTCCATGTTTATACGGACGGTGGTGTAGATATTTCCATGTTTATAGAGATGGCGGTCTAGGTATTTCCATGTTTATAGAGATAGTTGTGTAGTTATTTCGAAGTTTACACAGACTGCGTTGCAGATATTTCCATGTTTATAGAGACAGCGTTGTAGATATTTCCATTTTTATAGAGATAGCGGTGAAGGTATTTCCATGTTTATACAGATAGCGGTGTAGATATTTCCATGTTTATACAGATAGCGGGGTAGATATTTCCATGTTGATTGAGATAGTGGTGTAGATAATTCCAATTTTATGCAGGTAACAGTGTAGATGTTTCCAAGTTCATACAGATAGCGGTGTACATATTTCCACGTGTATAGGGATGGCGGTGTAGATATTTCCATGTTCATACAGATGGCGGTGTAGATATTTCCATGTATATAGAGATGGCAGTGTAGATATTTTCATGTTTACACAGATGGCGGTGTAGATATTTCCATGTTTAAACAGATAGCGGTGTAGACATTTCCATGTTTACACAGATAGCGGTGTGGATATTTCCACGTTTATTGAGATAGCGGTGTAGATATTTCCATGTTTATACAGAAAGCAGTGCGGATATTTCCATGTTAATACAGATAGTGGTGCAGATATTTCCATGTTCATACAGATGGCGGTGTAGTTATTTCCATGTTCATACAAATGGCGGTGTAGATATTTCCATGTTCATAGAGATGGCGGTGTAGATATTTCCATGTACATACAAATGGCGGTGTAGATATTTCCATGTTCGTACAGATGGCGGTGCAGATATTTCCATGTTCATACAGTTATCCGTGTAGATATTTCCATGTTCATACAGAGGGCGGTGTAGATATTTACATGTTCATACAGATGGCGGTGTAGACATTTCCATGTTTGTATGGATGGCAGTGTAGATATTTCCATGTTCATACAGGTGGCGGTGTAGATAGTTCCATGTTTATACAGATAGCAGTGTAGTTATTTCCATGTTTATAGAGATAGCAATGTAGATATTTCCATTGATATACAGATAGCTGTGTAGATATTTGCATGTTCGTACAGATAGCGGTGTAGATATTTCCATGTTCATACAGAGAGCGGTGTAGATATTTCCATGTTCATACAGATAGCGGTGTAGTTATTTCCATGTTCATACAGATAGCGGTGTAGATATTTCCACGTTCATACAGATAGCGTTGTAGATATTTCCATGCTCATACAGTCAGCGGTGTAGATATTTCCAGGTTCATACATATGGCATTGTAGATATTTGCATGTTCATACAGATGGCGGTGTAGGTATTTCGAAGTTTATAGAGATAGCGCTGTAGTTATTTCCATATTTATAGAGAAATCTGTGTAGATATTTCCATGTATATGCTGATAGCTGTGTAGATATTTCCATGTTCATGCAGATAGCAGTGTAGATATTTCCATGTTCATCCAGATGCCGGTGTAGATATTTGCATGTTCATACAGATAGCGGTGTTGATATTTCCATGATCATACAGATAGCGTTGTAGATATTTCCATGTTCATACAGATGGCGGTGTAGATATTTACATGTTCATACACAAGGCGGTATAGATATTTCCATGTTCGTACAGATGGCGTTGTAGTTATTTCCATGTTCATAAAGATGGTGGTGTAGATATTTCCATGTTTATGCAGATATCGGTATAGATATTTCCATGTTTATAGAGATGGCGGTGTAGATATTTACATGTTCATACAGATGGCGGTGTAGATATTTCCATGTTCATAGAGATGGCGGTGTTGATATTTCCATATTTATAGAGATAGCGGTGTAGTTATTTCCATGTTTATAGAGATAGTAGTGTAGATATTTCCATTTATATACAGATAGCTGTGTAGATATTTGCATGTTCATAGAGATAGCGGTGTAGATATTTCCATGTTCATACAGATAGCGGTGTAGATATCTCCATGTTCATACAGATAGCGGTGTAGATATTTCCATGTTCATACAGATAGCGGTGGTAGATATTTCCATGTTCATACAGATAGCGGTGTACATATTTATATGTTCATACAGTTAGCGGTTTAGATATTTCCATGTTCATACTGATGGCGGTGTAGATGTTTACATGTTCATACAGTTGGCGGTGTAGTTATTTCCATGTTCGTACAGATAGCGGTGTAGATATTTCCATGTTCATACAGATAGTGGTGTAGATATTTCCATGTTCATACAGATAGCGGTGTAGATATTTCCATGTTCATTCCAATAGCGGTGTAGACATTTCCATGTTCATATATTTAGCGGTGTAGATATTTCGATGTTCATACAGATGGCGGTGTAGATATTTCCATGTTCATAGAAATGGCGGTGTAGATATTTCCATATTTATACAGATAGCAGTGTAGTTATTTCCATGTTTATAGAGATAGCAGTGTAGATATTGCCATTGATATACAGATAGCTGTGTAGATATTTGCAGGCTCATACAGATAGCGGTGTAGACATTTCCATGTTCGTACAGATAGCGGTGTAGAGATTTCCATGTTCATACAGATAGCGGTGTAGATATTTCCATGTTCATACAGATAACGGTGTAGATATTTCCATCTTCATTCAGATAGCGGTGTAGATATTTCCATGTTCATACAGTTAACGGTGTAGATATTTCCATGTTCATACAGATGGCGGTGTAGATATTTACATGTTCATACAGATGGCGGTATAGATATTTCCATGTTCGTACAGATGGCGTTGTAGATATTTCCATGTTCATATAGATGGCGGTGTAGATATTTCCATGTTTATGCAGATAGCGGTATAGATATTTCCATGTTTATACAGACGGCGGTGTAGATATTTCCATGTTTATAGAGATGGCGGTGTAGATATTTCCATGTTCATAAAGATGGCGGTGTAAATATTTCCATGTTCGTACGGATGGCAGTGCAGATATTTCCATGTTCATACAGGTGGTGGTGTATATATTTCCATGTTTATACAGATAGCTGTGTAGATATTTCCATGTTCATACAGATAGCGGTGTAGATATTTCCATGTTCATACAGATAACGGTGTAGTTCTTTCCAAGTTCATACAGATAGCGGTGTAGATATTTCCATTTTCATACAGTTAGGGATGTAGATATTTCCATGTTCATACAAAAGGCGGTGTAGGTAATTCCATGTTTAAACAGATAGCAGTGTAGATATTTCCATGTTTATAGAGATAGCAGTGTAGATATTTCCATTGATATACAGATAGCTGTGTAGATATTTGCATGTTCATACACATAGCGGTGTAGATATTTCCATGTTCATACAGATAGCGTTGTAGATATTTCCATGTTTGTACAGATGGCGGTGTAGATATTTCCATGTTTATAGAAATGGCGGTGTAGATATTTTCATGTTTACACAGATGGCGGTGTAGATATTTCCATGTTTACACAGATAGCGGTGTAGACATTTCCATGTTTACACAGATAGCTGTGTGGATATTTCCATGTTTATGCAGATAGCGGTGTAGATATTTCCATGTTTATACAGATAGCGGTGCGGTTATTTCCATGTTTATACAGATAGTGGTGGAGATATTTCCATGTTTATACAGATAGCGGTGTAGATATTTCCATCTTATTACACATGGCGGTTTAGATATGTCCATGTTCGTACAGATGGCGGTGTAGATTTTTCCATGTTCATACAGATGGCGGTGTAGATATTTCGAAATTTATAGAGATAACGCTGTAGTTATTTCCATATTTATAGAGAAATCTGTGTAGATATTTCCATGTATATTCAGATAGCTGTGTAGATATTTCCATGTTCATGCAGATAGCGGTGTAGTTATTTCCATGTTCATCCAGATGCCGGTGTAGATATTTGCATGTTCATAGAGATAGCGGTGTAGATATTTCCATGTTCATACAGATAGCGGTGTAGATATTTCCATGTTCATACAGAGAGCTTTGTAGATATTTCCATGTTTATACAGATAGCGGTGTAGATATTTCCATGTTCATACAGATAGCGGTGTAGGTATTTCCATGTTCTTACAGTTAGCGGTGTAGATATTTCCATGTTCATAGAGATGGCGGTGTAGATATTTCCATGTTTATACAGATAGCAGTGTAGTTATTTCCATGTTTATAGAGATAGCAGTGTAGATATTTCCATTGATATAGAGAAAGCTGTGTAGATATTTGCATGTTCATACAGATAGCGGTGTAGATATTTCCATGTTCATACAGATAGCGGTGTAGATATTTCCATGTTCATACAGATAGCGGTGAAGATATTTCCATGTTCATACAGATAGCGGTGTAGATATTTCCATGTTCATACAGATAGCGGTGTAGATATTTCCATGTTCATACAGTTAGCGGTGTAGATATTTCCATGTTTATAGAGATAGTGGTCTAGTTATTTCCAAGTTTATAGAGACTGCGTTGTAGATATTTCCATGTTTATACAGATAGCGGTGAGGATATTTCCATCTTTATACACATAGCGGTGTAGATATTTCCATGTTTATACAGATAGCAGTGTAGATATTTCCATGTTTATAGAGATAGTGGTGTAGTTATTTTCAATTTTATACCGAGAGCATTGTAGATATTTCCAAGTTCATACAGATAGCGGTGTAGATATTTCCACGTTTATAGAGATGGCGGTGTAGATATTTCCATGTTCATACTGATTGCGTTGTAGATATCTCCATGTTTATAGAGATGGCGGTGTAGATATTTTCATGTTTACACAGATGGCGGTGTAGATATTTCCATGTTTACACAGATAGCGCTGTAGACATTTCCATGTTTACACAGATAGCGGTGTGGATATTTCCATGTTTATGCAGATAGCGGTGTAGATATTTCCATGTTTATAAAGATAGCGGTGCGGATATTTCCATATTTATACAGATAGTTGGGCAGATATTTCCATGTTTATACAGATAGCGGTGTAGACATTTCCATGTTTACACAGATAGCGGTGTGGATATTTCCACGTTTATTGAGATAGCGGTGTAGATATTTCCATGTTTATACAGAAAGCAGTGCGGATATTTCCATGTTAATACAGATAGTGGTGCAGATATTTCCATGTTCATACAGATGGCGGTGTAGTTATTTCCATGTTCATACAAATGGCGGTGTAGATATTTCCATGTTCATAGAGATGGCGGTGTAGATATTTCCATGTACATACAAATGGCGGTGTAGATATTTCCATGTTCGTACAGATGGCGGTGCAGATATTTCCATGTTCATACAGTTATCCGTGTAGATATTTCCATGTTCATACAGAGGGCGGTGTAGATATTTACATGTTCATACAGATGGCGGTGTAGACATTTCCATGTTTGTATGGATGGCAGTGTAGATATTTCCATGTTCATACAGGTGGCGGTGTAGATAGTTCCATGTTTATACAGATAGCAGTGTAGTTATTTCCATGTTTATAGAGATAGCAATGTAGATATTTCCATTGATATACAGATAGCTGTGTAGATATTTGCATGTTCGTACAGATAGCGGTGTAGATATTTCCATGTTCATACAGAGAGCGGTGTAGATATTTCCATGTTCATACAGATAGCGGTGTAGTTATTTCCATGTTCATACAGATAGCGGTGTAGATATTTCCACGTTCATACAGATAGCGTTGTAGATATTTCCATGCTCATACAGTCAGCGGTGTAGATATTTCCAGGTTCATACATATGGCATTGTAGATATTTGCATGTTCATACAGATGGCGGTGTAGGTATTTCGAAGTTTATAGAGATAGCGCTGTAGTTATTTCCATATTTATAGAGAAATCTGTGTAGATATTTCCATGTATATGCTGATAGCTGTGTAGATATTTCCATGTTCATGCAGATAGCAGTGTAGATATTTCCATGTTCATCCAGATGCCGGTGTAGATATTTGCATGTTCATACAGATAGCGGTGTTGATATTTCCATGATCATACAGATAGCGTTGTAGATATTTCCATGTTCATACAGATGGCGGTGTAGATATTTACATGTTCATACACAAGGCGGTATAGATATTTCCATGTTCGTACAGATGGCGTTGTAGTTATTTCCATGTTCATAAAGATGGTGGTGTAGATATTTCCATGTTTATGCAGATATCGGTATAGATATTTCCATGTTTATAGAGATGGCGGTGTAGATATTTACATGTTCATACAGATGGCGGTGTAGATATTTCCATGTTCATAGAGATGGCGGTGTTGATATTTCCATATTTATAGAGATAGCGGTGTAGTTATTTCCATGTTTATAGAGATAGTAGTGTAGATATTTCCATTTATATACAGATAGCTGTGTAGATATTTGCATGTTCATAGAGATAGCGGTGTAGATATTTCCATGTTCATACAGATAGCGGTGTAGATATCTCCATGTTCATACAGATAGCGGTGTAGATATTTCCATGTTCATACAGATAGCGGTGGTAGATATTTCCATGTTCATACAGATAGCGGTGTACATATTTATATGTTCATACAGTTAGCGGTTTAGATATTTCCATGTTCATACTGATGGCGGTGTAGATGTTTACATGTTCATACAGTTGGCGGTGTAGTTATTTCCATGTTCGTACAGATAGCGGTGTAGATATTTCCATGTTCATACAGATAGTGGTGTAGATATTTCCATGTTCATACAGATAGCGGTGTAGATATTTCCATGTTCATTCCAATAGCGGTGTAGACATTTCCATGTTCATATATTTAGCGGTGTAGATATTTCGATGTTCATACAGATGGCGGTGTAGATATTTCCATGTTCATAGAAATGGCGGTGTAGATATTTCCATATTTATACAGATAGCAGTGTAGTTATTTCCATGTTTATAGAGATAGCAGTGTAGATATTGCCATTGATATACAGATAGCTGTGTAGATATTTGCAGGCTCATACAGATAGCGGTGTAGACATTTCCATGTTCGTACAGATAGCGGTGTAGAGATTTCCATGTTCATACAGATAGCGGTGTAGATATTTCCATGTTCATACAGATAACGGTGTAGATATTTCCATCTTCATTCAGATAGCGGTGTAGATATTTCCATGTTCATACAGTTAACGGTGTAGATATTTCCATGTTCATACAGATGGCGGTGTAGATATTTACATGTTCATACAGATGGCGGTATAGATATTTCCATGTTCGTACAGATGGCGTTGTAGATATTTCCATGTTCATATAGATGGCGGTGTAGATATTTCCATGTTTATGCAGATAGCGGTATAGATATTTCCATGTTTATACAGACGGCGGTGTAGATATTTCCATGTTTATAGAGATGGCGGTGTAGATATTTCCATGTTCATAAAGATGGCGGTGTAAATATTTCCATGTTCGTACGGATGGCAGTGCAGATATTTCCATGTTCATACAGGTGGTGGTGTATATATTTCCATGTTTATACAGATAGCTGTGTAGATATTTCCATGTTCATACAGATAGCGGTGTAGATATTTCCATGTTCATACAGATAACGGTGTAGTTCTTTCCAAGTTCATACAGATAGCGGTGTAGATATTTCCATTTTCATACAGTTAGGGATGTAGATATTTCCATGTTCATACAAAAGGCGGTGTAGGTAATTCCATGTTTAAACAGATAGCAGTGTAGATATTTCCATGTTTATAGAGATAGCAGTGTAGATATTTCCATTGATATACAGATAGCTGTGTAGATATTTGCATGTTCATACACATAGCGGTGTAGATATTTCCATGTTCATACAGATAGCGTTGTAGATATTTCCATGTTTGTACAGATGGCGGTGTAGATATTTCCATGTTTATAGAAATGGCGGTGTAGATATTTTCATGTTTACACAGATGGCGGTGTAGATATTTCCATGTTTACACAGATAGCGGTGTAGACATTTCCATGTTTACACAGATAGCTGTGTGGATATTTCCATGTTTATGCAGATAGCGGTGTAGATATTTCCATGTTTATACAGATAGCGGTGCGGTTATTTCCATGTTTATACAGATAGTGGTGGAGATATTTCCATGTTTATACAGATAGCGGTGTAGATATTTCCATCTTATTACACATGGCGGTTTAGATATGTCCATGTTCGTACAGATGGCGGTGTAGATTTTTCCATGTTCATACAGATGGCGGTGTAGATATTTCGAAATTTATAGAGATAACGCTGTAGTTATTTCCATATTTATAGAGAAATCTGTGTAGATATTTCCATGTATATTCAGATAGCTGTGTAGATATTTCCATGTTCATGCAGATAGCGGTGTAGTTATTTCCATGTTCATCCAGATGCCGGTGTAGATATTTGCATGTTCATAGAGATAGCGGTGTAGATATTTCCATGTTCATACAGATAGCGGTGTAGATATTTCCATGTTCATACAGAGAGCTTTGTAGATATTTCCATGTTTATACAGATAGCGGTGTAGATATTTCCATGTTCATACAGATAGCGGTGTAGGTATTTCCATGTTCTTACAGTTAGCGGTGTAGATATTTCCATGTTCATAGAGATGGCGGTGTAGATATTTCCATGTTTATACAGATAGCAGTGTAGTTATTTCCATGTTTATAGAGATAGCAGTGTAGATATTTCCATTGATATAGAGAAAGCTGTGTAGATATTTGCATGTTCATACAGATAGCGGTGTAGATATTTCCATGTTCATACAGATAGCGGTGTAGATATTTCCATGTTCATACAGATAGCGGTGAAGATATTTCCATGTTCATACAGATAGCGGTGTAGATATTTCCATGTTCATACAGATAGCGGTGTAGATATTTCCATGTTCATACAGTTAGCGGTGTAGATATTTCCATGTTTATAGAGATAGTGGTCTAGTTATTTCCAAGTTTATAGAGACTGCGTTGTAGATATTTCCATGTTTATACAGATAGCGGTGAGGATATTTCCATCTTTATACACATAGCGGTGTAGATATTTCCATGTTTATACAGATAGCAGTGTAGATATTTCCATGTTTATAGAGATAGTGGTGTAGTTATTTTCAATTTTATACCGAGAGCATTGTAGATATTTCCAAGTTCATACAGATAGCGGTGTAGATATTTCCACGTTTATAGAGATGGCGGTGTAGATATTTCCATGTTCATACTGATGGCGTTGTAGATATCTCCATGTTTATAGAGATGGCGGTGTAGATATTTTCATGTTTACACAGATGGCGGTGTAGATATTTCCATGTTTACACAGATAGCGCTGTAGACATTTCCATGTTTACACAGATAGCGGTGTGGATATTTCCATGTTTATGCAGATAGCGGTGTAGATATTTCCATGTTTATAAAGATAGCGGTGCGGATATTTCCATATTTATACAGATAGTTGGGCAGATATTTCCATGTTTAAACAGATAGCGGTGTAGATATTTCCATCTTAATACAGATGGCGGTGTAGATATGTCCATGTTCGTACAGATGGCGGTGTAGATATTTCCATGTTCGTACAGATGGCAGTGTAGATATTTCGAAGTTTATAGAGACAGCGCTGTAGTTATTTCAATATTTATAGAGAAATCTGTGTAGATATTTCCATGCATATGCAGACTGCTCTGTAGATATTTCCATGTTCATGCAGATAGCGGTGTAGATATTTCCATGTTCATCCAGATGCCGGTGTAGATATATCCATTTTCAAACCAATAGCGGTGTAGATATTTCCATGTTCATACAGTTAGCGGTATAGATATTTACATGTTTATACAGATGGTGGTGTAGATATTTCCATGTTTATGCAGATGACGGTATAGATATTTCCATGTTTATACAGACGGTGGTGTAGATATTTCCATGTTCATACAGATGGCGGTGTAGATATTTCAAAGTTTATAGAGATAGCGCTGTAGTTATTTCTATATTTATATAGAAATCTCTGTAGATGTTTCCATGTATATGCAGATAGCTGTGTAGATATTTCCATGTTCATGCAGATTGCGGTGTAGTTATTTCCATGTTCATCCAGATGCCGGTGTAGATACATCCATGTTCATAGAGATGGCGGTGAAGATATTTCCATGTTCATGCAGATGGCTGTGTAGATATTTCCATGTTCATAGAGATGGCGGTGTAGATATTTCCATGTTGATACAGATAGCAGTGTAGTTATTTCCATGTTTATAGAGATAGCAGTGTAGATATTTCCATTGATATACAGAGAGCGGTGTAGATATTTCCATGTTCATACAGATAGCGGTGTAGATATTTCCATGTTCATACAGTTAGCGGTGTAGATATTTCCATGTTCAGATGGCGGTGTAGATATTTACATGTTCATAAAGATGGCGGTGTAGATATTTCCATGTTCGTACAGATGGCAGTGTAGATATTTCCATGTTCATACAGGTGGCGGTGTAGATATTTCCATGTTTATACAGATAGCAGTTTAGTTATTTCCATGTTTACAGAGATAGCAGTGTAGATATTTCCATTGATATACAGATAGCGGTGTAGATATTTGCATGTTCATACAGATAGCAGTGTTGATATTTCCATGTTCATACAGATAGCGGTGTAGATATTTCCAAGTTCATACAGAGAGCGGTGTAGATATTTCCATGTTCATACAGATAGCGGTGTAGATATTTCCATGTTCATACAGATAGCGGTGAAGGTATTTAAATGTTCATACGGTTAGCGGTGTAGATATTTCCATGTTCATACAGATGGCGGTTTAGATATTTACATGTTCATACAGATGGCGGTGTAAATATTTCCAAGTTCTTACAGATGGCGGTGTAGATATTTCCATGTTCATAGAGATGGCGGTGTAGATATTTCCATGTTTATGCAGGTAGCCGTATAGATATTTCCATGTTTTTACAGATGGTGGTGTAGATATTTCCATGTTTATACTGATGGCGGTCTGGATATTTCCATGTTTATAGAGATAGTGGTGTAGTTATTTCCAATTTTATAGAGACAGCGTTGTAGATATTTCCATGTTTATACAGATAGCGGTGAAGATATTTCCATCTTTATACACATAGCGGTGTAGATATTTCCATGTTTATACAGATAGCAGTGAAGATATTTCCATGTTCATACAGATAGCGGTGTAGATATTTCCATGTTCATACAGATAGCGGTGTAGATATTTCCATGTTCATACAGTTAGCGGTGTAGATATTTCCATGTTTTTAGAGATAGTGGTTTAGTTATTTCCAAGTTTATAGAGACAGCGTTGTAGATATTTCCATGTTTATACAGATAGCGGTGAAGATATTTCCATCTTTATACACATAGCGGTGTAGATATTTCCATGTTTATACAGATAGCAGTGTAGATATTTCCATGTTTATAGAGATAGTGGTGTAGATATTTTCAATTTTATACAGAGAGCATTGTAGATATTTCCAAGTTCATACAGATAGCGGTGTAGATATTTCCACGTTTATAGAGATGGCAGTGTAGATATTTCCATGTTCATACTGATGGCGTTGTAGATATCTCCATGTTTATAGAGATGGCGGTGTAGATATTTTCATGTTTACACAGATGGCGGTGTAGATATTTCCATGTTTACACAGATAGCGCTGTAGACATTTCCATGTTTACACAGATAGCGGTGTGGATATTTCCATGTTTATGCAGATAGCGGTGTAGATATTTCCATGTTTATAAAGATAGCGGTGCGGATATTTCCATATTTATACAGATAGTTGGGCAGATATTTCCATCTTTATACAGATAGCGGTGTAGATATTTCCATCTTAATACAGATGGCGGTGTAGATATGTCCATGTTCGTACAGATGGCGGTGTAGATATTTCCATGTTCGTACAGATGGCGGTGTAGATATTTCGAAGTTTATAGAGACAGCGCTGTAGTTATTTCAATATTTATAGAGAAATCTGTGTAGATATTTCCATGCATATGCAGACTGCTCTGTAGATAATTCCATGTTCATGCAGATAGCGGTGTAGATATTTCCATGTTCATCCAGATGCCGGTGTAGATATATCCATTTTCAAACCAATAGCGGTGTAGATATTTCCATGTTCATACAGTTAGCGGTATAGATATTTCCATGTTTATACAGATGGTGGTGTAGATATTTCCATGTTTATGCAGATGGCGGTATATATATTTCCATGTTTATACAGACGGTGGTGTAGATATTTCCATGTTCATACAGATGGCGGTGTAGATATTTCGAAGTTTATAGAGATAGCGCTGTAGTTATTTCTATATTTATATAGAAATCTCTGTAGATGTTTCCATGTATATGCAGATAGCTGTGTAGATATTTCCATGTTCATGCAGATTACGATGTAGTTATTTCCATGTTCATCCAGATGCCGGTGTAGATACATCCATGTTCATAGAGATGGCGGTGAAGATATTTCCATGTTCATACAGATGGCTGTGTAGATATTTCCATGTTCATAGAGATGGCGGTGTAGATATTTCCATGTTGATACAGATAGCAGTGTAGTTATTTCCATGTTTATAGAGATAGCAGTGTAGATATTTCCATTGATATACAGATAGCGGTGTAGATATTTCCATGTTCATACAGATAGCGGTGTAGATATTTCCATGTTCATACAGATAGCGGTGTAGATATTTCCATGTTCATACAGATAGCTGTGTAGATATTTCCATGTTCATACAGATAGCTGTGTAGATATTTCCATTTTCATACAGATAGCGGTGTAGATATTTCCATGTTCATACAGTTAGCGGTGTAGATATTTCCATGTTCAGATGGCGGTGTAGATATTTACAAGTTCATACAGATGGAGGTGTAGATATTTCCATGTTCGTACAGATGGCAGTGTAGATATTTCCATGTTCATACAGGTGGCGGTGTAGATATTTCCATGTTTATACAGATAGCAGTTTAGTTATTTCCATGTTTACAGAGATAGCAGTGTAGATATTTCCATTGATATACAGATAGCGGTGTAGATATTTGCATGTTCATACAGATAGCAGTGTTGATATTTCCATGTTCATACAGATAGCGGTGTAGATATTTCCAAGTTCATACAGAGAGCGGTGTAGATATTTCCATGTTCATACAGATAGCGGTGTAGATATTTCCATGTTCATACAGATAGCGGTGAAGGTATTTAAATGTTCATACGGTTAGCGGTGTAGATATTCCATGTTCATACAGATGGCGGTTTAGATATTTACATGTTCATACAGATGGCGGTGTAAATATTTCCAAGTTCTTACAGATGGCGGTGTAGATATTTCCATGTTCATAGAGATGGCGGTGTAGATATTTCCATGTTTATGCAGGTAGCCGTATAGATATTTCCATGTTTATACAGATGGTGGTGTAGATATTTCCATGTTTATACAGATGGCGGTCTGGATATTTCCATGTTTATAGAGATAGTGGAGTAGTTATTTCCAATTTTATAGAGACAGCGTTGTAGATATTTCCATGTTTATACAGATAGCGGTGAAGATATTTCCATCTTTATACACATAGCGGTGTAGATATTTCCATGTTTATACAGATAGCAGTGAAGATATTTCCATGTTCATACAGATAGCGGTGTAGATATTTCCATGTTCATACAGATAGCGGTGTAGATATTTCCATGTTCATACAGTTAGCGGTGTAGATATTTCCATGTTTTTAGAGATAGTGGTGTAGTTATTTCCAAGTTTATACTGAGAGCATTGTAGATATTTCCAAGTTCATACAGATAGCGGTGTAGATATTTCCACGTTTATAGAGATGGCGGTGTAGATATTTTCATGTTTACACAGATGGCGGTGTAGACATTTCCATGTTTACACAGATAGCAGTGTGGATATTTCCATGTTTATGCAGATAGCGGTGTAGATATTTCCATGTTTATAAAGATAACGGTGCGGATATTTCCATATTTATACAGATAGTTGGGCAGATATTTCCATGTTTATACAGATAGCGGTGTAGATATTTCCATCTTAATACAGATGGCGGTGTAGATATGTCCATGTTCGTACAGATGGCGGTGTAGATATTTCCATGTTCGTACAGATGGCGGTGTAGATATTTCGAAGTTTATAGAGACAGCGCTGTAGTTATTTCAATATTTATAGAGAAATCTGTGTAGATATTTCCATGCATATGCAGACTGCTCTGTAGATATTTCCATGTTCATGCAGATAGCGGTGTAAATATTTCCATGTTCATCCAGATGCCGGTGTAGATATATCCATTTTCAAACCAATACCGGTGTAGATGTTTCCATGTTCATACAGTTAGCGGTATAGATATTTCCATGTTTATACAGATGGTGGTGTAGATATTTCCATGTTTATGCAGATGGCGGTATAGATATTTCCATGTTTATACAGACGGTGGTGTAGATATTTCCATGTTCATACAGATGGCGGTGTAGATATTTCGAAGTTTATAGAGATAGCGCTGTGGTTATTTCTATATTTATATAGAAATCTCTGTAGATGTTTCCATGTATATGCAGATAGCTGTGTAGATATTTCCATGTTCATGCAGATTGCGGTGTAGTTATTTCCATGTTCATCCAGATGCCGGTGTAGATACATCCATGTTCATAGAGATGGCGGTGAAGATATTTCCATGTTCATACAGATGGCTGTGTAGATATTTCCATGTTCATAGAGATGGCGGTGTAGATATTTCCATGTTGATACAGATAGCAGTGTAGTTATTTCCATGTTTATAGAGATAGCGGTGTAGATATTTCCATTGATATACAGATACCGGTGTAGATATTTCCATGTTCATACAGATAGCGGTGTAGATATTTCCATGTTCATACAGATAGCGGTGTAGATATTTCCATGTTCATACAGATAGCTGTGTAGATATTTCCATGTTCATACAGATAGCTGTGTAGATATTTCCATATTCATACAGATAGCGGTGTAGATATTTCCATGGACATACAGTTAGCGGTGTAGATATTTCCATGTTCAGATGGCGGTGTAGATATTAACATGTTCATACAGATGGCGGTGTAGATATTTCCATGTTCGTACAGATGGCAGTGTAGATATTTCCATGTTCATACAGGTGGCGGTGTAGATATTTCCATTTTTATACAGATAGCAGTTTAGTTATTTCCATGTTTACAGAGATAGCAGTGTAGATATTTCCATTGATATACAGATTGCGGTGTAGATATTTGCATGTTTCTACAGATAGCAGTGTTGATATTTCCATGTACATACAGATAGCGGTGTAGATATTTCCAAGTTCATACAGAGAGCGGTGTAGATATTTCCATGTTCATACAGATAGCGGTGTAGATATTTCCATGTTCATACAGATAGCGGTGAAGGTATTTAAATGTTCATACGGTTAGCGGTGTAGATATTTCCATGTTCATACAGATGGCGGTTTAGATATTTACATGTTCATACAGATGGCGGTGTAAATATTTCCAAGTTCTTACAGATGGCGTTGTAGATATTTCCATGTTCATAGAGATGGCGGTGTAGATATTTCCATGTTTATGCAGGTAGCCGTATAGATATTTCCATGTTTATACAGATGGTGGTGTAGATATTTCCATGTTTATACAGATGGCGGTCTGGATATTTCCATGTTTATAGAGATAGTGGTGTAGTTATTTCAAAGCTTATAGAGACAGCATTGTATATATTTCCATGTTTATACAGATAGCGGTGAAGTTATTTCCATGTTTTTACAGATAGCGGTGTAGATATTTCCATTTTTATACAGATAGCGGGGTAGATATTTCCATGTTTATAGACATAGTGGGGTAGATAATTCCAATTTTATACAGATAACAGTGTAGATATTTCGAAGTTCATACAGATAGCAGTGTAGATATTTCCACGTTTATAGAGATGGCGGTGTAGATATTTCCATGTTCATTCAGATGGCGGTGTAGATATTTCCATGTATATAGAGATGGTGGTGTAGATATTTTCATGCTTACACAGATGGCAGTGTAGATATTTCCATGTTTACATAGATAGCGGTGTAGACATTTCTATGTTTACACAGATAGCGGTGTGGATATTTCCATGTTTACATAGATAGCGGTGTAGATATTTCCATGTTTATACAGATAGCGGTGCGGATATTTCCATGTTTATACAGATAGTCGTGCAGATATTTCCATGTTTATACAGATACCGGTGTAGATATTTCCATCATAAAACAGATGGAGGTGTAGTTATGTCCATGTTCGTACAGATGTCGGTGTAGATATTTCCATGTATATGCAGATAGCTGTGTAGATATTTCCATGTTCATGCAGATAGCGGTGTAGATATTTCCATGTTCATCCAGATGCCGGTGTACATATATCCATGTTCATACAGATGGCGGTGAAGATATTTCCATGTTCATACAGATGGTGGTGTAGGTATTTCCATGTTCATACAGATAGCATTTGTAGTTATTTCCATGTTTATAGAGATAGCATTGTAGATATTTCCATTGATATACAGATAGCTGTGTAGATATTTGCATGTTCATACAGATAGCGGTGTAGATATTTCCATGTTCGTACAGATAGCGGTGTAGATATTTCCATGTTCATACAGATAGCGGTGTAGATATTTCCAAGTTCATACAGATAAAGGTGTAGATATTTCCATGTTCATACAGATAGCGGTGTAGATATTTCCATGTTCATACAGTTAGCGGTGAAGATATTTCCATGTTCATACAGATGGCGGTGTAGATATTTACATGTTCATACAGATGGCGGTATAGATATTTCCATGTTCGTACAGATGGCGGTGTAGATATTTCCATGTTCATAGAGATGGCGGTGTAGATATTTCCATGTTTATGCAGATAGCGGTATAGATATTTCCATGTTTATACAGATGGTGGTGTAGATATTTCCATGTTTATAGAGATGGCGGTCTAGATATTTCCATGTTTACAGAGATAGTGGTGTAGTTATTTCCAAGTTTATAGTGACAGCGTTGTAGATATTTCCATGTTTATACAGATAGCGGTGAAGATATTTCCATGTTTATACAGATAGCGGTATAGATATTTCCATGTTTATACAGATACTAGTGTAGATATTTCCATGTTTATAGAGATAGTGGTGTAGATAATTTCAATTTTATACAGAGAGCAGTGTAGATATTTCCAAGTTCATACAGATAGCGGTGTAGGTATTTCCACGTTTATAGAGATGGCGGTGTAGGTATTTCCATGTTCATACAGATGGCAGTGTTGATATTTCCACGTTTATAGGGATGGCGGTGTAGATATTTTCATGTTTACACAGATGGCGGTGTAGATATTTCCATGTTTACACAGATAGCGGTGTAGACATTTCCATGTTTACACAGATAGCGGTGTGGATATTTACATGTTCATACAAATGTCGGTGTAGATATTTCCATGTTTATAGAGATGACGGTGTAGATATTTCCATGTTTATACAGATAGCAGTGTAGTTATTACCATGTTTATAGAGATAGCAGTGTTGATATTTCCATTGATATACAGATAGCTGTGTAGATATTTGCATGTTCATACAGATAGCGGTGTAGATATTTCCATGTTTATTCAGATAGCGGTGTAGATATTTCCATATTCATAGAGTTAGCGGTGTAGATATTTCCATGTTCATACAAATGGCGGTGTAGATATTTCCATGTTTATACAGATAGCAGTGTAGATATTTCCATGTTTATAGAGATAGCAGTGTAGATATTTCCATTGATATACAGATAACTCTGTAGATATTTGCATGTTCATACACATAGCGGTGTTGATATTTCCATGTTCGTACAGAGAGCGGTGTAGATATTTCCATTTTCATACAAATAGCGGTGTAGATATTTCCATGTTCATACAGATGGCAGTGTAGATATTTACATGTTCATACAGATGGCGGTGTAGATATTTCCATGTTCGTACGGATGGCAGTGTAGATATTTCCATGTTCATACATGTGGCGGTGTAGATATTTCCATGTTTATAAAGATAGCAGTGTAGTTATTTCCATGTTTATAGAGATAGCAGTGTAGATATTTCCATTGATATACAGATAGCTGTGTAGATATTTGCATGTTCATACAGATAGCGTTGTAGATATTTCCATGTTCATACAGATGGCGGTGCAGATATTTACATGTTCGTACAGATGGCGGTGTAAATATTTCCATTATCATACAGATGGCAGTGTAGATATTTCCATGTTCATAGAGATGGCGGTGTAGATATTTCCATGTTTATGCAGATAGCGGTATAGATATTTCCTTGTTTATACAGATAGTGTTGTAGATATTTCCATGTTTATAGAGATGGCAGTCTAGATATTTCCATCTTTATAGAGACAGTGGTGTAGTTATTTCCAAGTTTATAGAGACAGCGATGTAGATATTTCCATGTTTATTCAGATAGCGGTGAAGTTATTTCCATGTTTATACAGATAGCGGTGTAGATATTTCCATGTTTATACAGAAAGCAGTGTAGATATTTCCATGTTTATAGAGATAGTGGTGTAGATAATTTCAATTTTATACCGAGAGCAGTGTAGATATTTCCAAGTTCATACAGATAGCGGTGTAGATATTTCCATGTTTATAGAGATGGCGGTGTAGATATTTCCATGTTCATACTGATGGTGGTGTTGATATTTCCATGTTCATACAAATGGCGGTGGAGATATTTCCATGTTCATAGAGAAGGCGGTGTAGATATTTCCATGTTCAAACAAATGGCGGTGTAGATATTTCCATGTTCATAGAGATGGCGGTGAAGATATTTCCATGTTTATACAGATAGCCGTGTAGTTATTTCCATGTTTATAGAGATAGCAGTGTAGATATTTTCATTGATATACAGATAGCTCTGTAGATATTTGCATGTTCATACAGATAGCGGTGTAGATATTTCCATGTTCATACAGATAGCGGTGTAGATATTTCTTTCTTCATACAGATAGCGGTGTAGATATTTCCATGTTCATAGAGTTAGCGGTGTAGATATTTCCATGTTCATACAGATGGCGGTGTAGATATTTACATGTTCCTACAGATGGCGGTGTAGATATTTCCATGTTCGTACGTATGGCAGTGTAGATATTTCCATGTTCATACAGGTGGCGGTGTATGTATTTCCATGTTTATACAGATAGCAGTGTAGTTATTTCCATGTTTATAGAGATAGCAGTGTAGATATTTCCATTGGTAGACAGATAGCTGTGTAGATATTTCCATGTTCATACAGATAGCGGTGTAGATATTTCCATGTTCATACAGATAACGGTGTAGATATTTCCATGTTCATACAGATAACGGTGTAGATATTTCCATGTTCATACAGTTAGGGGTGTAGTTATTTCCATGTTCATACAAATGGCGGTGTAGATATTTCCATGTTTATACAGATAGCAGTGAAGATATTTCCATGTTTATAGAGATAGCAGTGTAGATATTTCCATTGATATAGAGATAGCTGTGTAGATATTTCCATGTTCATACAGATAGCGGTGTAGATATTTCCATGTTCATAGAGATAACGGTGTAGATATTTACATCTTCATACAGATAGCAGTACAGATATTTCCATGTTCATACAGTAAGCGGTGTAGATATTTCCATGTTCATACAGATGGCAGTGTAGATATTTACATGTTCATACAGATGTCGGTGTAGATATTTCCATGTTCGTACAGATGGCGTTGTAGATATTTCCATGTTCATAGAGATGGCGGTGTAGATATTTCCATGTTTATGCAGATAGCTGTATAGATATTTCCATGTTTATACGGACGGTGGTGTAGATATTTCCATGTTTATAGAGATGGCGGTCTAGGTATTTCCATGTTTATAGAGATAGTTGTGTAGTTATTTCGAAGTTTACACAGACTGCGTTGCAGATATTTCCATGTTTATAGAGACAGCGTTGTAGATATTTCCATTTTTATAGAGATAGCGGTGAAGGTATTTCCATGTTTATACAGATAGCGGTGTAGATATTTCCATGTTTATACAGATAGCGGGGTAGATATTTCCATGTTGATTGAGATAGTGGTGTAGATAATTCCAATTTTATGCAGGTAACAGTGTAGATGTTTCCAAGTTCATACAGATAGCGGTGTACATATTTCCACGTGTATAGGGATGGCGGTGTAGATATTTCCATGTTCATACAGATGGCGGTGTAGATATTTCCATGTATATAGAGATGGCAGTGTAGATATTTTCATGTTTACACAGATGGCAGTGTAGATATTTCCATGTTTAAACAGATAGCGGTGTAGACATTTCCATGTTTACACAGATAGCGGTGTGGATATTTCCACGTTTATGCAGATAGCGGTGTAGATATTTCCATGTTTATACAGAAAGCAGTGCGGATATTTCCATGTTAATACAGATAGTGGTGCAGATATTTCCATGTTCATACAGATGGCGGTGTAGTTATTTCCATGTTCATACAAATGGCGGTGTAGATATTTCCATGTTCATAGAGATGGCGGTGTAGATATTTCCATGTACATACAAATGGCGGTGTAGATATTTCCATGTTCGTACAGATGGCGGTGCAGATATTTCCATGTTCATACAGTTATCCGTGTAGATATTTCCATGTTCATACAGAGGGCGGTGTAGATATTTACATGTTCATACAGATGGCGGTGTAGACATTTCCATGTTTGTATGGATGGCAGTGTAGATATTTCCATGTTCATACTGGTGGCGGTGTAGATATTTCCATGTTTATACAGATAGCAGTGTAGTTATTTCCATGTTTATAGAGATAGCAATGTAGATATTTCCATTGATATACAGATAGCTGTGTAGATATTTGCATGTTCGTACAGATAGCGGTGTAGATATTTCCATGTTCATACAGAGAGCGGTGTAGATATTTCCATGTTCATACAGATAGCGGTGTAGTTATTTCCATGTTCATACAGATAGCGGTGTAGATATTTCCACGTTCATACAGATAGCGTTGTAGATATTTCCATGCTCATACAGTCAGCGGTGTAGATATTTCCATGTTCATACATATGGCATTGTAGATATTTGCATGTTCATACAGATGGCGGTGTAGGTATTTCGAAGTTTATAGAGATAGCGCTGTAGTTATTTCCATATTTATAGAGAAATCTGTGTAGATATTTCCATGTATATGCTGATAGCTGTGTAGATATTTCCATGTTCATGCAGATAGCAGTGTAGATATTTCCATGTTCATCCAGATGCCGGTGTAGATATTTGCATGTTCATACAGATAGCGGTGTTGATATTTCCATGATCATACAGATAGCGTTGTAGATATTTCCATGTTCATACAGATGGCGGTGTAGATATTTACATGTTCATACACAAGGCGGTATAGATATTTCCATGTTCGTACAGATGGCGTTGTAGTTATTTCCATGTTCATAAAGATGGTGGTGTAGATATTTCCATGTTTATGCAGATAGCGGTATAGATATTTCCATGTTTATAGAGATGGCGGTGTAGATATTTACATGTTCATACAGATGGCGGTGTAGATATTTCCATGTTCATAGAGATGGCGGTGTTGATATTTCCATATTTATAGAGATAGCGGTGTAGTTATTTCCATGTTTATAGAGATAGTAGTGTAGATATTTCCATTTATATACAGATAGCTGTGTAGATATTTGCATGTTCATAGAGATAGCGGTGTAGATATTTCCATGTTCATACAGATAGCGGTGTAGATATCTCCATGTTCATACAGATAGCGGTGTAGATATTTCCATGTTCATACAGATAGCGGTGGTAGATATTTCCATGTTCATACAGATAGCGGTGTACATATTTATATGTTCATACAGTTAGCGGTTTAGATATTTCCATGTTCATACAGATGGCGGTGTAGATGTTTACATGTTCATACAGTTGGCGGTGTAGTTATTTCCATGTTCGTACAGATAGCGGTGTAGATATTTCCATGTTCATACAGATAGTGGTGTAGATATTTCCATGTTCATACAGATAGCGGTGTAGATATTTCCATGTTCATTCCAATAGCGGTGTAGACATTTCCATGTTCATATATTTAGCGGTGTAGATATTTCGATGTTCATACAGATGGCGGTGTAGATATTTCCATGTTCATAGAAATGGCGGTGTAGATATTTCCATATTTATACAGATAGCAGTGTAGTTATTTCCATGTTTATAGAGATAGCAGTGTAGATATTGCCATTGATATACAGATAGCTGTGTAGATATTTGCAGGCTCATACAGATAGCGGTGTAGACATTTCCATGTTCGTACAGATAGCGGTGTAGAGATTTCCATGTTCATACAGATAGCGGTGTAGATATTTCCATGTTCATACAGATAACGGTGTAGATATTTCCATCTTCATTCAGATAGC
Source organism: Gorilla gorilla gorilla (assembly GCF_029281585.2). Taxonomy (NCBI): domain Eukaryota; kingdom Metazoa; phylum Chordata; class Mammalia; order Primates; family Hominidae; genus Gorilla; species Gorilla gorilla. Next base: position 8,267,261 of record NC_073239.2, on the reverse strand, counting down.
GGTGTAGATATTTCCATGTTCATACAGTTAACGGTGTAGATATTTCCATGTTCATACAGATGGCGGTGTAGATATTTACATGTTCATACAGATGGCGGTATAGATATTTCCATGTTCGTACAGATGGCGTTGTAGATATTTCCATGTTCATATAGATGGCGGTGTAGATATTTCCATGTTTATGCAGATAGCGGTATAGATATTTCCATGTTTATACAGACGGCGGTGTAGATATTTCCATGTTTATAGAGATGGCGGTGTAGATATTTCCATGTTCATAAAGATGGCGGTGTAAATATTTCCATGTTCGTACGGATGGCAGTGCAGATATTTCCATGTTCATACAGGTGGTGGTGTTGATATTTACATGTTCATACAGATGGTGGTTTAGATATTTCCATGTTCATACAAATGGCGGTGTAGATATTTCCATGTTCATAGAGATGGCGGTGTAGATATTTCCATGTACATACAAATGGCGGTGTAGATATTTCCATGTTCGTACAGATGGCGGTGCAGATATTTCCATGTTCATACAGTTATCCGTGTAGATATTTCCATGTTCATACAGAGGGCGGTGTAGATATTTACATGTTCATACAGATGGCGGTGTAGACATTTCCATGTTCGTGTGGATGGCAGTGTAGATATTTCCATGTTCATACAGGTGGCGGTGTAGATATTTCCATGTTTATACAGATAGCAGTGTAGTTATTTCCATGTTTATAGAGATAGCAGGGTAGATATTTCCATTGATATACAGATAGCTGTGTAGATATTTGCATGTTCGTTCAGATAGCGGTGTAGATATTTCCATGTTCATACAGAGAGCGGTGTAGATATTTCCATGTTCATACTGATAGCGGTGTAGTTATTTCCATGTTCATACAGATAGCGGTGTAGATATTTCCATGTTCATACAGATAGCGTTGTAGATATTTCCATGCTCATACAGTCAGCGGTGTAGATATTTCCATGTTCATACATATGGCATTGTAGATATTTGCATGTTCATACAGATGGCGGTGTAGGTATTTCGAAGTTTATAGAGATAGCGCTGTAGTTATTTCCATATTTATAGAGAAATCTGTGTAGATATTTCCATGTATATGCTGATAGCTGTGTAGATATTTCCATGTTCATGCAGATAGCAGTGTAGATATTTCCATGTTCATCCAGATGCCGGTGTAGATATTTGCATGTTCATACAGATAGCGGTGTTGATATTTCCATGTTCATACAGATAGCGGTGTAGATATTTCCATGTTCATACAGATGGCGGTGTAGATATTTACATGTTCATACAGATGGCGGTATAGATATTTCCATGTTCGTACAGATGGCGTTGTAGATATTTCCATGTTCATAGAGATTGTGGTGTAGATATTTCCATGTTAATGCAGATAGCGGTATAGATATTTCCATGTTTATAGAGATGGCGGTGTAGATATTTACATGTTCATACAGATGGCGGTGTAAATATTTCCATGTTTATAGGGATGGCGGTGTAGATATTTTCATGTTTACACAGATGGCGGTGTAGATATTTTCATGTTTACACAGATAGCGGTGTAGGTATTTCCATGTTTACACAGATAGCGGTGTGGATATTTCCATGTTTATGCAGATAGCAGTGTAGATATTTCCATGTTTATACAGATAGCGGTGCGTATATTTAAATGTTTATACAGATAGTTTGGCAGATATTTCCATGTTTATACCGATAGCAGTGTAGATATTTCCATCTTAATATAGATGGCGGTGTAGATATGTCCATGTTTGTACAGATGGCGTTGTAGATATTTGCATGTTCATACAGATGGCGGTGTAGATATTTCGAAGTTTATAGAGATAGCGCTGTAGTTATTTCCATATTTACAGAGAAATCTGTGTAGATATTTCCGTGTATATTCAGATAGCTGTGTAGGTATTTCCATGTTCATGCAGATAGCGGTGTAGATATTTCCATGTTCATACAGATAGCGGTGTAGATATTTCCATGTTCATACCAATAACGGTGTAGATATTTCCAAGTTCATGCAGTTAGCGGTGTAGATATTTCCATGTTCATACAGATGGTGGTGTAGATATTTACATGTTCATACAGATGGCAGTGTAGGTATTTCCATGTTCGTACGAATGGCAGTGTAGATATTCCCATGTTCATACAGGTGGCGGTGTGGATATTTCCATGTTTATACAGATAGCAGTGTAGTTATTTCCATTTTTACAGAGATAGCAGTGTAGATATTTCCATCTTAATATAGATGGCGGTGTAGATATGTCCATGTTTGTACAGATGGCGTTGTAGATATTTGCATGTTCGTACAGATGGCGGTGTAGATATTTCCATGTTTATAGAGATGGCGGGGTAGATATTTTCATGTTTAGACAGATGGCGGTTTAGATATTTCCATGTTTACACAGATAGCGGTGTACACATTTCCAAGTTTACACAGATAACGGTGTGGATATTTCCATGTTTATTCAGATAGCGTTGTAGATATTTCCATGTTTATACAGATAGCGGTGCGCTTATTTCCATGTTTATACAGATAGTGGTGGAGATATTTCCATGTTTATACAGATAGCGGTGTAGATATTTCCATCTTATTACGGATGGCGGTGTAGATATGCCCATGTTTGTACAGATGGCGGTGTAGATATTTCCATGTTCATACAGATGGCGGTGTAGATATTTCGAAGTTTATAGAGATAGCGCTGTAGTTATTTCCATATTTATAGAGAAATCTGTGTAGATAGTTCCGTGTATATGCAGATAGCTGTGTAGATATTTCCATGTTCATACTGATAGCGGTGTAGATATTTCCATGTTCATAGAGATAACGGTGTAGATATTTACATCTTCATACAGATAGCGGTACAGATATTTCCATGTTCATACAGTAAGCGGTGTAGATATTTCCATGTTCATACAGATGGCAGTGTAGATATTTACATGTTCATACAGATGTCGGTGTAGGTATTTCCATGTTCGTACAGATGGCGTTGTAGATATTTCCATGTTCATAGAGATGGCGGTGTAGATATTTCCATGTTTATGCAGATAGCGGCATAGATATTTCCATGTTTATACAGACGGTGGTGTAGATATTTCCATGTTTATAGAGATGGCGGTCTAGGTATTTCCATGTTTATAGAGATAGTTGTGTAGTTATTTCGAAGTTTATACAGACAGCGTTGCAGACATTTCCATGTTTATAGAGACAGCGTTGTAGATATTTCCATGTTTATAGAGATAGCGGTGAAGATATTTCCATGTTTATACAGATAGCAGTGTAGTTATTTCCATGTTAATAGAGATAGCGGTGTAGATATTTCCATTGATATACAGATAGCTGTGTGGATATTTGCATGTTCATACAGATAGCGGTGTAGATATTTCCACGTTCGTAGAGATAGCGGTGTAGCTATTTCCATGTTCATACAGATAGCGGTGTAGAAATTTCTATGTTCATACAGATAACGGTGTAGATATTTCCATGTTCATACGGACAGCGGTGTAGATATTTCCATGTTCATACAGTTAGCGGTGTAGATATTTCCATGATCATACAGATGGCGGTGTAGATATTTACATGTTCCTACAGATGGCGGTATAGATATTTCCATGTTCGTACAGATGACGGTGTAGATATTTCCATGTTCATAGAGATGGCGTTGTAGATATTTCCATGTTTATAGAGATGGCGGTCTAGATATTTCTATGTTTACAGAGATAGTGGTGTAGTTATTTCCAGGTTTATAGAGACAGCGTTGTAGATATTTCCATGTTTATACAGATAGCGGTGAATATATTTCCATGTTTATACAGATAGCAGTGTAGATATTTCCATGTTAAAACAGATAGCAGTGTAGATATTTCCATGTTTATAGAGATAGTGGTGTAGATAATTTCAATTTTATACAGAGAGCAGTGTAGATATTTCCAAGTTCATACAGATAGCGGTGTAGATATTTCCACGTTTATAGAGATGGCGGTGTAGATATTTCCATGTTCATACAGATGGCGGTGTAGATATTTCCATGTTTATAGGGATGGCAGTGTAGATATTTTCATGTTTACACAGATGGCGGTGTAGATATTTCCATGTTTACACAGATAGCGGTGTAGACATTTCCATGTTTACACAGATAGCATTGTGGATATTTCCATGTTTATACAAATAGTTGGGCAGGTATTTCCAGGTTTATACAGATAGCGGTGTAGATATTTCCATGTTCATACAAATGGCGGTGTAGATATGTCCATGTTTGTACAGATGGCGGTGTAGATATTTCCATGTTCATACAGATGGCGGTGTAGATATTTCGAAGTTTATGGAGATAGCGCTGTAGTTATTTCCATATTTATAGAGAAATCTGTGTAGATATTTCCATGTATATTCAGATAGCTGTGTAGATATTTCCATGTTCATGCAGATAGCGGTGTAGATATTTCCATGTTCATCCAGATGCCGGTGTACATATATCCATGTTCATACAGATGGCGGTGAAGATATTTCCATGTTCATACAGATGGTGGTGTAGGTATTTCCATGTTCATACAAATGGCGGTGTAGATATTTCCATGTTCATAGAGATGGCGGTGTAGATATTTCCAGGTTCGTACAAATGGCTGTGTAGATATTTCCATGTTCCTAGAGATGGCCGTGTAGATATTTCCATGTTTATACAGATAGCAGTGTAGTTATTTCCATGTTTATAGTGATACCAGTGTGGATATTTCCATTGATATACAGATAGCTGTGTAGATATTTACATGTTCATACAGATAGCGGTGTAGATATTTCCATGTTCATAGAGACAGCGGTGTAGATATTTGCATGTTCATACAGATAGCGGTGTAGATATTTCCATGTTCATACAGATAGCGGTGTAGATATTTCCATGTTCATACAGTTAGCGGTGTAGATATTTCCATGTTCACACAGATGGCGGTGTAGATATTTCCATGTTCATACAGATAGCGGTGTAGAGATTTCCATGTTCATACAGATAGCGGTGTAGATATTTCCATGTTCATACAGATAGCGGTCTAGATATTTCCAGGTTCATACCAATAGCGGTGTAGACATTTCCATGTTCATACAGTTAGCGGTGTAGATATTTCCATGTTCATACAGATGGCGGTGTAGGTATTAACATGTTCATACAGATGGCGGTGTAGATATTTCCATGTTTTTACGGATGTCATTGTAGATATTTCCATGTTCATACAGGTGGCGGTGTAGATATTTCCATGTTTATACAGATAGCAGAGTAGTTATTTCCATGTTTATAGAGACAGCTGTGTAGATATTTCCATTGATATACAGATAGCTGTGTAGATATTTGCATGTTCATACAGATAGCGGTGTAGATATTTCCATGTTCATACAGATAGCGGTGTAGATATTTCCATGTTCATACAGATAGCGGTGTAGATATTTCCGTGTTCATACAGATAACGGTGTAGATATTTCCATGTTCATACAGATAGCGGTGTAGGTTTTTCCATGTTCATACAGTTAGCGGTGTAGATATTTCCATGTTTTACAGATGGCGGTGTAGATATTTACATGATCATACAGATGGCGGTATAGATATTTCCATGTTCCTACAGATGGCGGTGTAGATATTTCCATGTTCATAGAGATGGCGTTTTAGATATTTCCATGTTTATGCAGATAGCGGTATAGATATTTCCATGTTTATACAGATGGTGGTGTAGATAATTCCATGTTTAAAGAGATGGCGGTCTAGATATTTCCATGTTTACAGAGATAGTGGTGTAGTTATTTCCAAGTTTATAGAGACAGCGTTGTAGATATTTCCATGTTTATACAGAAAGCGGTGAAGATATTTCCATGTTTATACAGATAGCGGTGTAGATATTTCCATGTTTATACAGATAGCAGTGTAGATATTTCCTAGTTTATAGAGATAGTGTTGTAGATCATTTCAATTTCATACAGAGAGCAGTGTAGATATTTCCAAGTTTATACAGATAGCGGTGTAGATATTTCCACGTTTATAGAGATGGCGGTGTAGATATTTCCATGTTCATACAGAGGACGGTGTAGATATTTCCGTGTTTATAGGGATGGCGGTGTAGATATTTTCATGTTTACACAGATGGCGGTGTAGATATTTCCATGTTTACACAGATAGCGGTGTAGACATTTCCATGTTTACACAGATAGCGGTGTGGATATTTCCAGGTTTATGCAGATAGCAGTGTAGATATTTCCATGTTTATACAGATAGCGGTGCGGATATTTCCATGTTTATTCAGATAGCGGTGCGGTTATTTCCATGTTTATACAAATAGTTGGACAGATATTTCCATGTTTATACAGATAGCGGTGTAGATATTTCCATGTTCATACAGATGGCGGTGTAGATATTTACATGTTCATACAGATGGCGGTGTAGATATTGCCATGTTCGTACGGATGGCAGTGTAGATATTTCCATGTTCAAACAGGTGGAGGTGTAGATATTTCCACGTTTATACAGATAGCAGTGTAGTTATTTCCATGTTTACAGAGATAGCAGTGAAGATATTTCCATTGATATACAGATAGCTGTGTAGATATTTGCATGTTCATACAGATAGCGGTGTAGATATTTCCATGTTCATACAGATAGCGGTGTAGATATTTCCATGTTCATACAAATAGCGGTGTAGATATTTCCAGGTTCATACCAATAGCGGTGTAGACATTTCCATGTTCATATATTTAGCGGTGTAGATATTTCCATGTTCATACAGATGGCGAAGATATTTCCATGTTCATGCAGATAGCGGTGTAGATATTTCCATGTTCATACAGTTAGCGGTGTAGATATTTCCATGTTCATACAGATCGCGGTGTAGATATTTCCATGTTCACAGAGATGGCGGTGTAGATATTTCCATATTTATACAGATAGCAGTGTAGTTATTTCCATGTTTATAGAGATAGCAGTGTAGATATTTCCATTGATATACAGATAGCTGTGTAGATATTTGCATGGTCATACAGATAGCGGGGTAGATATTTCCATGTTCGTACAGATAGCGGTGTAGATATTTCCATGTTCATACAGATAGCGGTGTAGATATTTCCATGTTCATACAGATAACGGTGTAGATATTTCCATGTTCATACAGATAGCGGTGTAGATATTTCCATGTTCATACAGTTAGCGGTGTAGATATTTCCATGTTCATACAGATGGCGGTGTAGATATTTACATGTTCATACAGATGGCGGTATAGATATTTCCATGTTCGTACAGATGGCGTTGTAGATATTTCCATGTTTATAGACATGGCGGTGTACATATTTCCATGTTCATACAGATGGCGGTGTAAATATTTCCATGTTTATAGGGATGGCGGTGTAGATATTTTCATGTTTACACAGACGGCAGTGTAGATATTTCCATGTTTACACAGATAGCGGTGTAGACATTTCCATGTTTACACAGATAGCGGTTTGGATATTTCCATGTTTATGCAGATAGCAGTGTAGATATTTCCATGTTTATACAGATAGCGGTGCGGATATTTCCATGTTTATACAGATAGTTGGGCAGATATTTCCATGTTTATACAGATAGCGGTGTAGATATGTACATCTTTATACAGATGGCGGTGTAGATATGTCCATGTTTGTACAGATGGCGGTGTAGATATTTCCATGTTCATACCAATAGCGGTGTAGACATTTTCATGTTCATGCATTTAGCGGTGTAGATATTTCCATGTTCATACAGATGGCGGTGAAGATATTTACATGTTCATACAGATGGCAGTGTAGATATTTCCATGTTCATACAGGTGGCGGTGTAGATATTTCCATGTTTATACAGATAGCAGTGTAGTTATTTCCATGTTAATAGAGATAGCGGTGTAGATATTTCCATTGATATACAGATAGCTGTGTGGATATTTGCATGTTCATACAGATAGCGGTGTACATATTTCCACGTTCGTAGAGATAGCGGTGTAGCTATTTCCATGTTCATACAGATAGCGGTGTAGAAATTTCTATGTTCATACAGATAACGGTGTAGATATTTCCATGTTCATACGGACAGCGGTGTAGATATTTCCAAGTTCATACAGTTAGCGGTGTAGATATTTCCATGATCATACAGATGGCGGTGTAGATATTTACATGTTCATACAGATGGCGGTATAGATATTTCCATGTTCGTACAGATGACGGTGTAGATATTTCCATGTTCATAGAGATGGCGTTGTAGATATTTCCATGTTTATAGAGATGGCGGTCTAGATATTTCCATGTTTACAGAGATAGTGGTGTAGTTATTTCCAGGTTTATAGAGACAGCGTTGTAGATATTTCCATGTTTATACAGATAGCGGTGAATATATTTCCATGTTTATACAGATAGCAGTGTAGATATTTCCATGTTAAAACAGATAGCAGTGTAGATATTTCCATGTTTATAGAGATAGTGGTGTAGATAATTTCAATTTTATACAGAGAGCAGTGTAGATATTTCCAAGTTCATACAGATAGCGGTGTAGATATTTCCACGTTTATAGAGATGGCGGTGTAGATATTTCCATGTTCATACAGATGGCGGTGTAGATATTTCCATGTTTATAGGGATTGCAGTGTAGATATTTTCATGTTTACACAGATGGCGGTGTAGATATTTCCATCTTTACACAGATAGCGGTGTAGACATTTCCATGTTTACACAGATAGCATTGTGGATATTTCCATGTTTATACAAATAGTTGGGCAGGTATTTCCAGGTTTATACAGATAGCGGTGTAGATATTTCCATGTTCATACAAATGGCGGTGTAGATATGTCCATGTTTGTACAGATGGCGGTGTAGATATTTCCATGTTCATACAGATGGCGGTGTAGATATTTCGAAGTTTATGGAGATAGCGCTGTAGTTATTTCCATATTTATAGAGAAATCTGTGTAGATATTTCCATGTATATTCAGATAGCTGTGTAGATATTTCCATGTTCATGCAGATAGCGGTGTAGATATTTCCATGTTCATCCAGATGCCGGTGTACATATATCCATGTTCATACAGATGGCGGTGAAGATATTTCCATGTTCATACAGATGGTGGTGTAGGTATTTCCATGTTCATACAAATGGCGGTGTAGATATTTCCATGTTCATAGAGATGGCGGTGTAGATATTTCCAGGTTCGTACAAATGGCGGTGTAGATATTTCCATGTTCCTAGAGATGGCCGTGTAGATATTTCCATGTTTATACAGATAGCAGTGTAGTTATTTCCATGTTTATAGTGATACCAGTGTGGATATTTCCATTGATATACAGATAGCTGTGTAGATATTTACATGTTCATACAGATAGCGGGGTAGATATTTCCATGTTCGTACAGATAGCGGTGTAGATATTTCCATGTTCATACAGATAGCGGTGTAGATATTTCCATGTTCATACAGATAACGGTGTAGATATTTCCATGTTCATACAGATAGCGGTGTAGATATTTCCATGTTCATACAGTTAGCGGTGTAGATATTTCCATGTTCATACAGATGGCGGTGTAGATATTTACATGTTCATACAGATGGCGGTATAGATATTTCCATGTTCGTACAGATGGCGTTGTAGATATTTCCATGTTTATAGACATGGCGGTGTACATATTTCCATGTTCATACAGATGGCGGTGTAAATATTTCCATGTTTATAGGGATGGCGGTGTAGATATTTTCATGTTTACACAGACGGCAGTGTAGATATTTCCATGTTTACACAGATAGCGGTGTAGACATTTCCATGTTTACACAGATAGCGGTTTGGATATTTCCATGTTTATGCAGATAGCAGTGTAGATATTTCCATGTTTATACAGATAGCGGTGCGGATATTTCCATGTTTATACAGATAGTTGGGCAGATATTTCCATATTCATACAGATAGCGGTGTAGATATGTACATCTTTATACAGATGGCGGTGTAGATATGTCCATGTTTGTACAGATGGCGGTGTAGATATTTCCATGTTCATACCAATAGCGGTGTAGACATTTTCATGTTCATGCATTTAGCGGTGTAGATATTTCCATGTTCATACAGATGGCGGTGAAGATATTTACATGTTCATACAGATGGCAGTGTAGATATTTCCATGTTCATACAGATGACGGTGTAGATATTTCCATGTTCATAGAGATGGCGTTGTAGATATTTCCATGTTTATAGAGATGGCGGTCTAGATATTTCCATGTTTACAGAGATAGTGGTGTAGTTATTTCCAGGTTTATAGAGACAGCGTTGTAGATATTTCCATGTTTATACAGATAGCGGTGAATATATTTCCATGTTTATACAGATAGCAGTGTAGATATTTCCATGTTAAAACAGATAGCAGTGTAGATATTTCCATGTTTATAGAGATAGTGGTGTAGATAATTTCAATTTTATACAGAGAGCAGTGTAGATATTTCCAAGTTCATACAGATAGCGGTGTAGATATTTCCACGTTTATAGAGATGGCGGTGTAGATATTTCCATGTTCATACAGATGGCGGTGTAGATATTTCCATGTTTATAGGGATGGCAGTGTAGATATTTTCATGTTTACACAGATGGCGGTGTAGATATTTCCATGTTTACACAGATAGCGGTGTAGACATTTCCATGTTTACACAGATAGCATTGTGGATATTTCCATGTTTATACAAATAGTTGGGCAGGTATTTCCAGGTTTATACAGATAGCGGTGTAGATATTTCCATGTTCATACAAATGGCGGTGTAGATATGTCCATGTTTGTACAGATGGCGGTGTAGATATTTCCATGTTCATACAGATGGCGGTGTAGATATTTCGAAGTTTATGGAGATAGCGCTGTAGTTATTTCCATATTTATAGAGAAATCTGTGTAGATATTTCCATGTATATTCAGATAGCTGTGTAGATATTTCCATGTTCATGCAGATAGCGGTGTAGATATTTCCATCTTCATCCAGATGCCGGTGTACATATATCCATGTTCATACAGATGGCGGTGAAGATATTTCCATGTTCATACAGATGGTGGTGTAGGTATTTCCATGATCATACAAATGGCGGTGTAGATATTTCCATGTTCATATAGATGGCGGTGTAGATATTTCCAGGTTCGTTCAAATGGCGGTGTAGATATTTCCATGTTCCTAGAGATGGCCGTGTAGATATTTCCATGTTTATACAGATAGCAGTGTAGTTATTTCCATGTTTATAGTGATACCAGTGTGGATATTTCCATTGATATACAGATAGCTGTGTAGATATTTACATGTTCATACAGATAGCGGTGTAGATATTTCCATGTTCATAGAGACAGCGGTGTAGATATTTGCATGTTCATACAGATAGCGGTGTAGATATTTCCATGTTCATACAGATAGCGGTGTAGATATTTCCATGTTCATACAGTTAGCGGTGTAGATATTTCCATGTTCACACAGATGGCGGTGTAGATATTTCCATGTTCATATAGATAGCGGTGTAGAGATTTCCATGTTCATACAGATAGTGGTGTAGATATTTCCATGTTCATACAGATAGCGGTCTAGATATTTCCAGGTTCATACCAATAGCGGTGTAGACATTTCCATGTTCATACAGTTAGCGGTGTAGATATTTCCATGTTCATACAGATGGCGGTGTAGATATTAACATGTTCATACAGATGGCGGTGTAGATATTTCCATGTTTTTACGGATGTCATTGTAGATATTTCCATGTTCATACAGGTGGCGGTGTAGATATTTCCATGTTTATACAGATAGCAGAGTAGTTATTTCCATGTTTATAGAGACAGCTGTGTAGATATTTCCATTGATATACAGATAGCTGTGTAGATATTTGCATGTTCATACAGATAGCGGTGTAGATATTTCCATGTTCATACAGATAGCGGTGTAGATATTTCCATGTTCATACAGATAGCGGTGTAGATATTTCCGTGTTCATACAGATAACGGTGTAGATATTTCCATGTTCATACAGATAGCGGTGTAGGTTTTTCCATGTTCATACAGTTAGCGGTGTAGATATTTCCATGTTTTACAGATGGCGGTGTAGATATTTACATGATCATACAGATGGCGGTATAGATATTTCCATGTTCCTACAGATGGCGGTGTAGATATTTCCATGTTCATAGAGATGGCGTTTTAGATATTTCCATGTTTATGCAGATAGCGGTATAGATATTTCCATGTTTATACAGATGGTGGTGTAGATATTTCCATGTTTAAAGAGATGGCGGTCTAGATATTTCCATGTTTACAGAGATAGTGGTGTAGTTATTTCCAAGTTTATAGAGACAGCGTTGTAGATATTTCCATGTTTATACAGAAAGCGGTGAAGATATTTCCATGTTTATACAGATAGCGGTGTAGATATTTCCATGTTTATACAGATAGCAGTGTAGATATTTCCAAGTTTATAGAGATAGTGTTGTAGATCATTTCAATTTCATACAGAGAGCAGTGTAGATATTTCCAAGTTTATACAGATAGCGGTGTAGATATTTCCACGTTTATAGAGATGGCGGTGTAGATATTTCCATGTTCATACAGAGGACGGTGTAGATATTTCCATGTTTATAGGGATGGCGGTGTAGATATTTTCATGTTTACACAGATGGCGGTGTAGATATTTCCATGTTTACACAGATAGCGGTGTAGACATTTCCATGTTTACACAGATAGCGGTGTGGATATTTCCAGGTTTATGCAGATAGCAGTGTAGATATTTCCATGTTTATACAGATAGCGGTGCGGATATTTCCATGTTTATTCAGATAGCGGTGCGGTTATTTCCATGTTTATACAAATAGTTTGACAGATATTTCCATGTTTATACAGATAGCGGTGTAGATATTTCCATCTTAATACAGATGGCGGTGTAGATATGTCCATGATCGTACAGATGGCGGTGTAGATATATCCATGTTCATACAGATGGCGGTGTAGATATTTCGAAGTTTATAGAGATAGCGATGTAGTTATTTCCATATTTATAGAGAAATCTGTGTAGATATTTCCATGTATATTCAGATAGCTGTGTAGATATTTCCATGTTCATGCAGATTACGGTGTAGATATTTCCATGTTCATCCAGACGCCGGTGTACATGTATCCATGTTCATACAAATGGCGGTGAAGATATTTCCATGCTCATACAGATGGCGGTGTAGGTATTTCCATGTTCATACAAATGGCGGTGTAGATATTTCCATGTTGATAGAGATGGCGGTGTACATATTTCCAGGTTCATACAAATGGCGGTGTAGGTATTTCCATGTTCATAGAGATGGCGGAGTAGATATTTCCATGTTTATACAGATAGCAGTGTAGTTATATACATGTTTATAAAGATAGCATTCTGGATATTTCCATTGATATACAGATAGCTGTGTAGATATTTGCATGTTCATACTGATAGCAGTCTAGATATTTCCATGTTCATACAGATAGCGGTGTAGATATTTCCATGTTCATACAGATAGCGGTGTAGATATTTCCATGTTAATACAGATAGCGGTGTAGATATTTCCATGTTCATTCAGATAGCTGTGTAGGTATTTAAATGTTCATACAGTTAGCGGTGTAGATATTTCCATGTTCATACAGATGGCGGTGTAGATATTTACATGTTGATACAGATGGCGGTGTAGATATTTCCATGTTCATACAGATAGCGGTGTAGATATTTCCATGTTCATACAGATAGCGGTGTAGATATTTCCATGTTCATACCAATAGCGGTGTAGACATTTCCATGTTCATATATTTAGCGGTGTAGATTTTTCCATGTTCATACAGAGGGCGAGGATATTTCCATGTTCATGCAGATAGCGGTGTAGATATTTCCATGTTCATACAGTTAGCGGTGTAGATATTTCCATATTCATACAGATGGCGGTGTAGATATTTCCATGTTCATAGAGATGGCGGTGTAGATATTTCCATATTTATACAGATAGCAGTGTAGTTATTTCCATGTTTATAGAGATAGCAGTGTAAATATTTCCATTGATATACAGATAGCTGTGTAGATATTTGCATGGTCATACTGATAGCGTTGTAGATATTTCCATGTTCGTACAGATAGCGGTGTAGATATTTCCATGTTCATCCAGATGCCGGTGTACATATATCCATGTTCATACAGATGGCGGTGAAGATATTTCCATGTTCATACAGATGGTGGTGTAGATATTTCCATGTTCATACAAATTGCGGTGTAGATATTTCCATGTTCATAGAGATGGCGGTGTAGATATTTCCATGTTCATACAAATGGCGGTGTAGATATTTCCATGTTCATAGAGATGGCGGTGTAGATATTTCCATATTTATAGAGATAGCAGTGTCGTTATTTCCACGTTTATAGGGATAGCATTGTAGATATTTTCATTGATATACAGATAGATGTGTAGATATTTGAATGTTCATACAGATAGCGGTGTAGATATTTCCATGTTCATACAGTTAGCGGTGTAGATATTTCCATGTCCATACAGATAGCCGTGTAGGTATTTCCATGTTCATACAGTTTGCGGTGTAGATATTTCCATGTTCATACAGATGTCGGTGTAGATATTTCCATGTTCATACAGATGGCGGTGTAGATATTTCCATGTTCATACAGATGGCGGTGTAGATATTTCCATGTTCATACAGATAGCGGTGTAGATATTTCCATGTTCATACAGATAGCGGTGTAGATATTTCCATGTTCATACCAATAGCGTTGTAGATATTTCCATGTTCATACAGTTAGCGGTGTAGATATTTCCATGTTCATACAGATGTCGGTGTAGATATTTCGAAGTTTATAGAGATAGCGCTGTAGTTATTTCCATATTTATAGAGAAATCTGTGTAGATATTTCCATGTATATTCAGATAGCTGTGTAGATATTTCCATGTTCATGCAGATAGCGGTGTAGATATTTCCATGTTCATCCAGATGCCGGTGTACATATATCCATGTTCATACAGATGGCGGTGAAGATATTTCCATGTTCATACAGATGGTGGTGTAGGTATTTCCATGTTCATACAAATGGCGGTGTAGATATTTCCATGTTCATACAGATAGCGGTGTAGATATTTCCATGTTCATACAGTTAGTGGTGTAGATATTTCCATGTTCACACAGATGGCGGTGCAGATATTTCCATGTTCATACAGATAGCGGTGTAGAGATTTCCATGTTCATACAGATAGCGGTGTAGATATTTCCATATTCATGCAGATAGCGGTCTAGATATTTCCAGGTTCATACCAATAGCGGTGTAGACATTTCCATGTTCATACAGTTAGCGGTGTAGTTATTTCCATGTTCATACAGATGGCGGTGTAGATATTAACATGTTCATACAGATGGCGGTGTAGATATTTCCATGTTTGTACGGATGTCATTGTAGATATTTCCATGTTCATACAGGTGGCGGTGTAGATATTTCCATGTTCATACAGATGGCGGTGTAGATATTTCCATGTTCATACAGATGGCGGTGTAAATATTTCCATGTTCATACAGATGGCGGTGTAGATATTTCCATGTTCATACAGATAGCGGTGTAGATATTTCCATGTTCATACCAATAGAGGTGTAGATATTTCCATGTTCATACAGTTAGCGGTGTAGATATTTCCATGTTCATACAGATGGCGGTGTAGATATTTCGAAGTTTATAGAGATAGCGCTGTAGTTATTTCCATATTTATAGAAAAATCTGTGTAGATATTTCCATGTATATTCAGATAGCTGTGTAGATATTTCCATGTTCATGCAGATAGCGGTGTAGATATTTCCATGTTCATCCAGATGCCGGTGTACATATATCCATGTTCATACAGATGGCGGTGAAGATATTTCCATGTTCATACAGATGGTGGTGTAGGTATTTCCATGTTCATACAAATGGCGGTGTAGATATTTCCATGTTCATAGAGATGGCGGTGTAGATATTTCCAGGTTCGTACAAATGGCGGTGTAGATATTTCCATGTTCCTAGAGATGGCCGTGTAGATATTTCCATGTTTATACAGATAGCAGTGTAGTTATTTCCATGTTTATAGTGATACCAGTGTGGATATTTCCATTGATATACAGATAGCTGTGTAGATATTTACATGTTCATACAGATAGCGGTGTAGATATTTCCATGTTAATAGAGATAGCGGTGTAGATATTTGCATGTTCATATAGATAGCTGTGTAGATATTTCCATGTTCATACAGATAGCGGTGTAGATATTTCCATGTTCATACAGATAGCGGTGTAGATATTTCCATGTTCATACGGTTAGCGGTGTAGATATTCCCATGTTCACACAGATGGCGGTGTGGATATTTCCATGTTCATACAGATAGTGGTGTAGAGATTTCCATGTTCATACAGATAGCGGTGTAGATATTTCCATGTTCATACAGATAGCGGTCTAGATATTTCCAGGTTCATACCAATAGCGGTGTAGACATTTCCATGTTCATACAGTTAGCGGTGTAGATATTTCCATGTTCATACAGATGGCGGTGTAGATATTAACATGTTCATACAGATGGCGGTGTAGATATTTCCATGTTCATAGAGATGGTGGTGTTGGTATTTCCAAATTTATAGAGATAGCAGTGTAGTTATTTCCATGTTTATAGAGATTGTAGTGTAGATATTTCCATTGATATACAGATAGCTCCGTAGATATTTGCATGTTCATAGAGATAGCGGTGTAGATATTTCCATGTTCATACAGTTAGCGGTGTAGATATTTCCATGTTCATACAGATGGCGGTGTAGATATTTCCATGTTCATACAAATGGCGGTGTAGATATTTCCATCTTCATAGAGATGGCGGTGTAGATATTTCCGTGTTCATACAAATGGCGGTGTACATATTTCCATGTTCATAGAGATGGGGATGTAGATATTTCCATGTTTATACAGATAGCAATGTAGTTATTTCCATGTTTATACACATAGCGGTGTAGATATTTCCATGTTCATACAGATAGCGTTGCAGAAATTTCCATGTTCATACAGATAGCGGTGTAGATATTTCCATGTTCATACAGATAGCGGTGTAGATATTTCCATGTTCATACAGTTAGCGGTTTAGATATTTCCGTGTTCATATAGATGGCGGTGTAGATATTTACATGTTCATACAGATGGCAGTGTAGATATTTCCATGTTGGTACGAATGGCAGTGTTGATATTTCGATGTTCATACAGGTGGCGGTGTAGATATTTCCATGTTCTTACAGATGGCAGTGTAGATATTTCCACGATTATAGGGATGGCGGTGTAGATGTTTTCATGTTTACACAGATGGCGGTGTAGATATTTCCATGTTTACACAGATAGCGGTGTAGACATTTCCATGTTTACACAGATAGCGGTGTGGATATTTACATGTTCATACAAATGTCGGTGTAGATATTTCCGTGTTCATAGAGATGACGGTGTAGATATTTCCATGTTTATTCAGATAGCGGTGTAGATATTTCCATATTCATAGAGTTAGCGGTGTAGATATTTCCATGTTCATAGAAATGGCGGTGTAGATATTTCCATGTTTATACAGATAGCAGTGTAGATATTTCCATGTTTATAGAGATAGCAGTGTAGATATTTCCATTGATATACAGATAACTGTGTAGATATTTGCATGTTCATACACATAGCGGTGTAGATATTTCCATGTTCATACAGATAGCGGTGTAGATATTTCCATGTTCGTACAGAGAGCGGTGTAGATATTTCCATTTTCATACAGATAGCGGTGTAGATATTTCCATGTTCATACAGATAGCGGTGTAGGTATTTCCCTGTTCATACAGTTAGCGGTGTAGATATTTCCATGATCATACAGATGGCAGTGTAGATATTTACATGTTCATACAGATGTCGGTGTAGATATTTCCATGTTCGTTCGGATGGCAGTGTAGATATTTCCATGTTCATACATATGGCGGTGTATATATTTCCATGTTTATACAGATAGCAGTGTAGTTATTTCCATGTTTATAGAGATAACTGTGTAGATATTTCCATTGATATACAGATCGCTGTGTAGATATTTGCATGTTCATACAGATAGCGGTGTAGATATTTCCATGTTCATACAGATGGCGGTGAAGATATTTACATGTTCGTACAGATGGCGGTGTAGATATTTCCATGTTTATAGATATGGCGGTGTAGATATTTTCATGTTTACACAGATGGCGGTTTAGATATTTCCATGTTTACACAGATAGCGGTGTAGACATTTCCAAGTTTACACAGATAACGTTGTGGATATTTCCATGTTTATTCAGATAGCGGTGCAGATATTTCCATGTTTATACAGATATTTGGGCAGATATTTCCATGTTTATACAGATATCGGTGTAGATATTTCCATCTTAATACAGATGGCGGTGAAGATATGTCCATGTCTGTACAGATGGCGGTGTAGATATTTCCATGTTCATACAGATGGCGGTGTAGATATTTCGAAGTTTATAGAGATAGCGCTGTTGATATTTCCATATTTATAGAGAAATCTGTGGAGATATTTCCATGTATATTCAGATAGCTGTGTAGATAGACACATGTACATGCAGATAGCGGTGTAGATATTTCCATGTTCATCCAGATGCCGGTGTACATATATCCATGTTCATATAGATGGCGGTGAAGATATTTCCATGTTCTTACAGATGGTGGTGTAGATATTTCCATGTTCATACTTATGGCGGTGTAGATATTTCCATGTTCATAGAGATGGCGGTATAGATATTTCCATGTTTATACAGACGGTGGTGTAGATATTTCCATGTTTATAGAGATGGCGGTGTAGATATTTCCGTGTTCATAAAGATGGCGGTGTAAATATTTCCATGTTCGTACGGATGGCAGTGTAGCTATTTCCATGTTCATACAGGTGGCGGTGTAAATATTTCCATGTTTATACAGATAGCTGTGTAGATATTTCCATGTTCATACAGATAGCGGTGTAGATATTTCGATGTTCATACAGATAACGGTGTAGATATTTCCATGTTCATACAGATAGCGGTGTAGATATTTCCATGTTCATACAGTTAGGGGTGTAGATATTTCCATGTTCATACAAATGGCGGTGTAGATATTTCCATGTTCATACAGATAGCAGTGTAGATATTTCCATGGTTAAAGAGATAGCAGTGTAGATATTTCCATGTTCATACAGTTAGGGGTGTAGATATTTCCATGTTCATACAGTTAGCGGTGTAGATATTTCCATGTTCATACAGAGGGCGGCGTAGATATTCACATGTTCATACAGATGGCGGTGTAGATATTTCCATGTTAATACAGATAGCGGTGTAGATATTTGCATGTTCATACAGATGGCGGTGTAGATATTTACATGTTCATACAGATGGCGGGGTAGATATTTCCATGTTTGTACGGATGGCAGTGTAGATATTTGCATGTTCATACAGATGGCGGTGTAGATATTTCCATGTTAATACAGATAGCGGTGTAGATATTTGCATGTTCATACAGATGGCGGTGTAGATATTTACATGTTCATACAGATGGCGGTGTAGATATTTCCATGTTTGTACGGATGGCAGTGTAGATATTTCCGTGTTTATACAGATAGCAGTGTAGATATTTCCATGTTTATAGAGATAGCAGTGTAGATATTTCCATTGATATACAGATAGCTGTGTAGATATTTGCATGTTCATACAGATAGCGGTGTAGATATTTCCATGTTCATACAGATAGCGGTGTAGATATTTCCATGTTCATACAGATAGCGGTGTAGATATTTCCAAGTTCATACAGTTAGTGGTTAAGATATTTCCATGTTCATACAGATGGCGGTGTAGATATTTACATGTTCATACAGATGGCGTTGTAGTTATTTCCATGTTCATACAGATAGCAGTGTAGATACTTCCATCTTCATACAGATAGCGGTGTAGATATTTCCATGTTCATACAGATAGCGGTGTAGATATTTCCATGTTCATACCAATAGCGGTGTAGACATTTCCATATTCATGTATTTATCGGTGTAGATATTTCCATGTTCATACAGATGGCGAAGATATTTCCATGTTCATACAGATAGCGGTGTAGATATTTCCATGTTCATACAGATAGCGGTCTAGATATTTCCAGGTTCATTCCAATAGCGGTGTAGATATTTCCATGTTCATACAGTTAGCGGTGTAGATATTTCCATGTTCATACAGATGGCGGTGTAGATATTTCCATGTTCATACAGATGGCGGTGTAGATATTTCCATATTTATACAGATAGCAGTGTATTTCCATGTTTATAGAGATAGCAGTGTAGATATTTCCACTGATATACAGATAGCTGTGTAGATATTTGCATGGTCATACAGATAGCGCTGTAGATATTTACATGTTTATAGAGATGGCGGTGTAGATATTTCCATGTTTATACAGAAGGCGGTGTAGATATTTCCATGTTTATAGAGGTGGCGGTGTTATTTACATGTTTATGGATATAGCGGTGCAGATATTTCCATGTATATGCATATAGCTGTGTAGATGTTTCCATGTTCATACAGATAGCGGGGTAGATAGTTCCATGTTCATGCAGATAGCGTTGTAGATATTTCCATGTTCAAACAGATGACGGTGAAGTTATTTACATGTTCATAGAGATGGCGGTGTAGATATTTCCGTGTTTATAGAGTTGGCGGTGTAGACATTTCCACGTTTATACAGATGGAGGTGTAGATATTTCCATGTTTATAGAGATGGCGCTGAAGATATTTCCAGGTTTATTGAGATGACGGTGTAGATATTTCCATATTTATAGAGATAGTGGTGTAGATATTTCCATGTTTATACAGAAAGCGGTGTAGATATTTCCATGTTTACACAGATAGCGGTGTAGATATTTCCATGTTTATGAAGATGGCGGTGTAGATATTTACATATTTATAGAGTTGTCGGTCTAGATATTTTGATGTTTATAGAGATAGTGGTGTAGTTATTTCCAAGTTTATAGAGACTGCGGTGTAGATATTTCCATGTTTATACAGATAGCGGTGTATTTCCATGTTTATAGAGATAGCGGTGTAGTTATTTCCATGTTTATACCGATAGCGGTGAATATATTTCCATGTTTACACAGAGAGCCGTGTGGATATTTCCATGTTTATACAGATAGCGGTGTAGATATTTCCCATTTTATGCAGATAGCGGTGCAGATATTTCCATGTTCATACACATAGCCGTGTAGATAGTTCCATGTTCATACAGATAGCGGTGTAGATATTTCCATGTTCATACAGATAGCGGTGTAGATATTTCCATGTTCATACAGATAGCGGTGTAGATATTTCCATGTTCTTACAGATAGCGGAGTAGATATTTCCATGTTCATACAGATAGCGGTTTAGATATTTCCATGTTCATACAGATAGCGGTGTAAATAATTCCACCTTTATAGAGATGGCGGTGTAAATATTTCTATGTTCATACAGATGGGGGTGTAGATATTTATATGTTTATAGAGATGGTAGTCTAGGTATTTCCTGGTTTATACAGATAGTGGTGTAGATA
This sequence comes from Gorilla gorilla gorilla, assembly GCF_029281585.2. Taxonomy (NCBI): domain Eukaryota; kingdom Metazoa; phylum Chordata; class Mammalia; order Primates; family Hominidae; genus Gorilla; species Gorilla gorilla. Next base: position 8,245,641 of record NC_073239.2, on the reverse strand, counting down.
TTTCCAAGTTTATAGAGATCGCGTTGTAGATATTTCCATGTTTATACAAATAGCGGTGTAGATATTTCCATGTTTACACAGATGGCGGTGTAGATATTTCCATGTTTATACAGATAGCGGTGTAGATATTTCCATCTTAATACAGATGGCGGTGTAGATATTTCCATGTTCATACAGATGGTGGTGCAGATATTTCCATGTTCAGACAGATGGCGATGTAGATATTTCCAAGTTTATAGAGATAGTGGTGTAGTTATTTCCAACTTTATAGAGATAGCGGTGTAGTTATTTCCACGTATATGCAGATAGCTGTGTAGATATTTCCGTGTTCATACAGATAGCGGTGTAGATATTTCCATGTTCATACAGATAGCGGTGTAGATAATTCCATGTTCATACAGATAGCAGTGTAGATATTTCCATGTTCATAAAGATAGCGGTGTAGATATTTCCATGTTCATACAGATAGCGGTGTAGATATTTCCATCTTCATACAAATAGCAGTGTAGATATTTCCATGTTCATACAGATAGCGGTTTAGATATTTCCATGTTCGTACAGATAGCGGTGTAAATAATTCCACCTTTATAGAGATGGCGGTGTAAATATTTCTATGTTCATACAGATGGCGGTGTAGATATTTACATGTTTATAGAGATGTCAGTCTAGATATTTTCTGGTTTGTACAGATAGCGGTGTAGATATTTCCAAGTTTATAGAGATAGCGTTGTAGATATTTCCATGTTTATACTGATAGCGGTGTAGATATTTCCATGTATATACAGATGGCGGTGTAGATATTTCCATGTTTATACAGATAGCCGTGTAGATATTTCCATGTTTATAGAGATAGCGGTGTAGATATTTCCATCTTAATACAGATGGCGGTGTAGATATTTCCATGTTCATACAGATGGTGGTGCAGATATTTCCATGTTCATACAGATGGCGATGTAGATATTTCAAAGCTTATAGAGACAGCGGTGTGGTTATTTCCAACTTTATAGACATAGTGGTGTAGATATTTCCACCTATATGCAGATAGCTGTTTTGATATTTCCATGTTCATACAGATAGCGGTGTAGATATTTCCATGTTCATACAGATAGCGGTGTAGATATTTCCAAGTTCATACAGATAGCGGTGTAGATAATTCCACCTTCATAGAGACGGCGGTGTAGATATTTCTATGTTCATACAGATGGCATTGTAGATATTTCCATGTTTATAGAGATGGCGGTGTAGATATTTCCATGTTCATACAGATGGCGGTGTAGATATTTCCATGTTTATAGAGATGGCAGTGTAGTTATTTCCATGTTTATGGAGATAGCGGTGTAGATATTTTCATGTATATGCAGATAGCTGTGTAGATGTTTCCATGTTCATACAGATAGCGGTGTAGATAGTTCCATGTTTATACAGGTAGCGGTGTAGATATTTCCATGTTCATACAGATAGTGGTGTAGATATTTCCATGTTCATTCAGATAGCGGTGTAGATATTTCCATGTTCATACAGTTAGCGGTGTAGATATTTCCATGTTCATACAGATGGCGGTGAAGATATTTACATGTTCATAGAGATGGCGGTGTGGATATTTCCATGTTCGTTCGGATGGCAGTGTAGATATTTCCATGTTCATTCAGGTGGCAGTGTAGATATTTCCATGTTTGTACAGATAACAGTGCAGTTATTTCCATGTTTATAGAGATAGTAGTGTAGATATTTCCATTGATATACAGATAGCTGTTTAGATATGTGCATGTTCATACAGATAGCGGTGTAGATATTTCCATCTTCATACAGATAGCGGTGTAGATATTTCCATGTTCATACAGATAGCGGTGTAGATATTTCCATGTTCATACAGATAACGGTGTAGATATTTCCATATTCCTACAGATAGCGGTGTAGATATTTCCATGTTCATACAGTTAGCGGTGTAGATATTTCCATGTTCATACAGATGGTTGTGTAGATATTTACATGTTCATACAGATGGCGGTGTAGATATTTCCATGTTCGTACAGATGGCCATGTAGATATTTCCATGTTCATAGAGATGGCGGTGTAGATATTTCCATGTTTATACAGATGGTGGTGTAGATATTTCCATTTTAAAGAGATGGCGGTCTAGATATTTCCATGTTTTTAGAGATAGTGGTGTAGTTATTTCCAAGTTTATAGAGACAGCGTTGTAGATATTTCCATGTTTATACAGATAGCGGTGTAGATATTTCCATGTTCATACAGTTAGCGGTTTAGATATTTCCATGTTCATACAGATGGCGGTGTAGATATTTAAATGTTCATACAGATGGCGGTGTAGTTATTTCCATGTTCATACAGATAGCGATGTAGATATTTCCATGTTCATACAGATAGCGGTGTAGATATTTCCAGGTTCATGCCAATAGCGGTGTAGACATTTCCATGCTCATATATTTAGCGGAGTAGATATTTCCATGTTCATACAGATGGCGAAGATATTTCCATGTTCATGCAGATAGCGGTGTAGATATTTCCATGTTCATACATTTAGCTGTGTAGATATTTCCATGTTCATACAGATCGCGGTTTAGATATTTCCATGTTCATAGAGATGGCGGTGTAGATATTTCCATATTTATACAGATAGCAGTGTAGTTATTTCCATGTTTATAGAGATAGCAGTGTAGATATTTCCATTGATATACAGATAGCTTTGTAGATATTTGCATGGTCATACAGATAGCGGTGTAGATATTTCCATGTTCGTACAGATAGCGCTGTAGATATTTCCATGTTCATACAGATAGCGGTGTAGATATTTCCATCTTCATACAGATAACGGTGTAGATATTTCCATGTTCATACAGATAGCGGTGTAGATATTTCCATGTTCATACAGTTAGCGGTGTAGATATTTCCATGTTCATACAGATGGCGGTGTAGATATTTACATGTTCATACAGATGGCGGTCTAGATATTTCCATGTTCGTACAGATGGCGTTGTAGATATTTCCATGTTTATAGACATGGCGGAGTACATATTTCCATGTTCATACAGATGGCGGTGTAAATATTTCCATGTTTATAGGGATGGTGGTGTAGATATTTTCATGTTTACCCAGATGGCAGTGTAGATATTTCCATGTTTTCACAGATAGCGGTGTAGACATTTCCATGTTTACACAGATAGCGGTGTGGATATTTCCATGTGTATGCAGATAGCAGTGTAGATATTTCCATGTTTATACAGATAGCGGTGCGGATATTTCCATGTTTATACAGATTGTTGGGCAGAAATTTCCATGTTTATACAGATAGCGGTGTAGATATGTACATCTTTATACAAATGGCGGTGTAGATATGTCCATGTTTGTACAGATGGCGGTGTAGATATTTCTATGTTCATACCAATAGCGGTGTAGACATTTTCATGTTCATACATTTAGCGGTGTAGATATTTCCATGTTCATACAGATGGCGGTGAAGATATTTACATGTCCATACAGATGGCAGTGTAGATATTTCCATGTTCATACAGGTGGCGGTGTAGATATTTCCATGTTTATACAGATAGCAGTGTAGTTATTTCCATGTTAATAGAGATAGCGGTGTAGATATTTCCATTGATATACAGATAGCTGTGTGGATATTTGCATGTTCATACAGATAGCGGTGTAGATATTTCCATGTTTATACAGATAGCGGTGAAGATATTTCCATGTTTATACAGATAGCGGTGTAGAAATTTCTATGTTCATACAGATAACGGTGTAGATATTTCCATGTTCATACGGACAGCGGTGTAGATATTTCCATGTTCATACAGTTAGCGGTGTAGATATTTCCATGTTCATACAGATGGCGGTGTAGATATTTACATGTTCATACAGATGGCGGTATAGATATTTCCATGTTCGTACAGATGGCGGTGTAGATATTTCCATGTTCATAGAGATGGCGTTGTAGATATTTCCATGTTTATGCAGATAGCGGTATAGATATTTCCATGTTTATACAGATGGTGGTGTAGATATTTCCATGTTTATAGAGATGGCGGTCTAGATATTTCCATGTTTACAGAGATAGTGGTGTACTTATTTCCAAGTTTATAGAGACAGCGTTGTAGATATTTCCATGTTTATACAGATAGCGGTGAATATATTTCCATGTTTATACAGATAGCAGTGTAGATATTTCCATGTTAAAACAGATAGCAGTGTAGATATTTCCATGTTTATAGCGATAGTGGTGTAGATAATTTCAATTTTATACAGAGAGCAGTGTAGATATTTCCAAGTTCATACAGATAGCGGTGTAGATATTTCCACGTTTATACAGATGGCGGTGTAGATATATCCATGTTCATACAGATGGCGGTGTAGATATTTCCATGTTTATAGGGAAGGCGGTGTAGATATTTTCATGTTTACACAGATGGCGGTGTAGATATTTCCATGTTTACACAGATAGCGGTGTAGACATTTCCATGTTTACACAGATAGCGGTGTGGATATTTCCATGTTTATACAAATATTTGGGCAGCTATTTCCATGTTTATACAGATAGCGGTGTACATATTTCCATGTTCATACAAATGGCGGTGTAGATATGTCCATGTTTGTACAGATGGCGGTGTAGATATTTCCATGTTCATACAGATGTCGGTGTAGATATTTCGAAGTTTATAGAGATAGCGCTGTAGTTATTTCCATATTTATAGAGAAATCTGTGCAGATATTTCCATGTATATTCAGATAGCTGTGTAGATATTCCCAAGTTCATGCAGATAGCGGTGTAGATATTTCCATGTTCATCCAGATGCCGGTGTACATATATCCATGTTCATACAGATGGCGTTGAAGATATTTCCATGTTCATACAGATGGTGGTGTAGGTATTTCCATGTTCATACAAATGGCGGTGTAGATATTTCCATGTTCATAGAGATGGCGGTGTAGTTATTTCCAGGTTCGTACAAATGGCGGTGTAGATATTTCCATGTTCCTAGAGATGGCCGTGTAGATATTTCCATGTTTATACAGATAGCAGTGTAGTTATCTCCATGTTTATAGTGATACCAGTGTGGATATTTCCATTGATATACAGATATCTCTGTAGATATTTACATGTTCATACAGATAGCGGTGTAGATATTTCCATGTTCATAGAGATAGCGGTGTAGATATTTGCATGTTCATATAGATAGCGGTGTAGATATTTCCATGTTCATACAGATAGCGGTGTAGATATTTCCATGTTCATACAGATAGCGGTGTAGATATTTCCATGTTCATACTGTTAGCGGTGTAGATATTTCCATGTTCACACAGATGGCGGTGTAGATATTTCCATGTTCATACAGATAGCGGTGTAGAGATTTCCATGTTCATACAGAGAGCGGTGTAGATATTTCCATGTTCATACAGATAGCGGTCTAGATATTTCCAGGTTCATACCAATAGCGGTGTAGACATTTCCATGTTCATACAGTTAGCGGTGTAGATATTTCCATGTTCATACAGATGGCGGTGTAGATATTAACATGTTCATACAGATGGCGGTGTAGATATTTCCATGTTTGTACGGATGTCATTGTAGATATTTCCATGTTCATACAGGTGGCGGTGTAGATATTTCCATGTTTATACAGATAGCAGAGTAGATATTTCCATGTTTATAGAGATAGTGTTGTAGATAATTTCAATTTCATACAGAGAGCAGTGTAGATATTTCCAAGTTTATACAGATAGCGGTGTAGACATTTCCATGTTCGTACAAATAGCGGTGTAGATATTTCCATGTTCATACAGATAACTGTGTAGATATTTGCATGTTCATACAGATAGCGGTGTAGATATTTCCATGTTCATACAGTTAACGGTGTAGATATTTCCATGCTCATACAGATGGCGCTGTAGATATTTACATGTTCATACAGATGGCAGTGTAGATATTTCCATGTTCGTTCAGATGGCGGTGTAGGTATTTCCATGTTTATACAGATAGCGGTGTAGATATTTCCATGTTTATACAGATAACCGTGTAGCTATTTCCATGTTTATAGAGATAGTGGTGTAGATAATTTCAATTTTATACAGATAGCAGTGTAGATATTTCCAAGTTCATATAGATAGTGGTGTAGATATTTCCACGTTTATAGAGATGGCGGTGTAGATATTTCCATGTTCATCCAGATGGCGGTGTTGATATTTCCATGTTCATACAGATGGCGGTTAAGGTATTTCCATGTTTATACAGATGGAGGTGTAGATATTTCCATGTTCATACAAATGGCGGTGTAGATATTTCCATGTTCATATAGATGTCGGTGTAGATATTTCCATGTTTATACAGATAGCAGTGTAGTTATTTCCATGTTTATACAGATAGCAGTGTAGTTATTTCCCTGTTTATAGAGATAGCATTGTAGATATTTCTATTGATATAGAGATAGCTGTGTAGATATTTGCATGTTCATACAGATAGCGGTGTAGATATTTCCATGTTCATACAGATAGCGGGGTAGATATTTCCATGTTCATACAGATAGCGGTGTAGATATTTCCATGTTCATACAGATAGCGGTGTAGATATTTCCATGTTCATACAGATAGCGGTGTAGATATTTCCATGTTTATAGAGATAGTGGTGTAGTTATTTCCAAGTTTATAGAGACAGCGTTGTAGATATTTCCATGTTTATACAGATAGCGGTGAAGATATTTCCATGTTTATACACATAGCGGTGTAGATATTTCCATGTTTATACAGATAGCAGTGCAGATATTTCCATGTTTATAGAGATAGTGGTGTAGATAATTTCAATTTTATACCGAGAGCAGTATAGATATTTCCAAGTTCATACAGATAGCGGTGTAGATATTTCCACGTTTATAGAGATGGCGGTGTAGAAATTTCCATGTTCATACTGATGGCTTTGTAGATATTTCCATGTTTATAGAGATGGCGGTGTAGATATTTTCATGTTTACACACATGGCGGTGTAGATATTTCCATGTTTACACAGATTGCGCTGTAGACATTTCCATGTTTACACAGATAGCGGTGTGGATATTTCCATCTTTATGCAGATAGCGGTGTAGATATTTCCATGTTTATAAAGATAGCGGTGCGGATATTTCCACATTTATACAGATAGTTGGGCAGATATTTCCATGTTTATACAGATAGCGGTGTAGATATTTCCATCTTAATTGCAGATGGCGGTGTAGATATGTCCATGTTCGTACTAATGGCGGTGTAGATATTTCCATGTTCGTACAGATGGTGGTGTAGATATTTCAAAGTTTATAGAGACAGCGCTGTAGTTATTTCAATATTTATAGAGAAATCTGTGTAGATATTTCCATGCATAAGCAGACAGCTTTGTAGATATTTCCATGTTCATGCAGATAGCGGTGTAGATATTTCCATGTTCATCCAGATGCCGGTGTAGATATATCCATGTTCATACAGAAGGCGGTGAAGATATTTCCATGTTCATACAGATGGCGGTGTAGATATTTCCATGTTCATACAAATGGCGGTGAAAATATTTCCATGTTCATAGAGATGGCGGTGTAGATATTTCCATGTTCATACAAATAGCGGTGTAGATATTTCCATGTTCATAGAGATGGCGTTGTAGATATTTCCATGTTTATACAGATAGCAGTGTAGATATTTCCATGTTTGTAGAGATAGCGGTGTAGATAATTTCAATTTTATACTGATATCTGGGTAGGTATTTGCATGTTCATACAGATAGCGGTGTAGATATTTCCATTTTCATACAAATAGCGGGGTAGATATTTCTATGTTCATACAGATATCTGTGTAGATATTTCCATGTTCATACAGATAGCGGTGTAGGTATTTCCATGTTCATACCAATAGCGGTGTGGATATTTCCATGTCCATACAGTTAGCGGTGTAGATATTTCCATGTTCATACAGATGGCGGTGTAGATATTTACATGTTCATACAGATGGCGGTGTAGATATTTCCATGTTCATAGAGATAGCGGTGTAGATATTTCCATGTTCATACAGTTAGCGGTTTAGATATTTCCATGTTCATACAGATGGCAGTGTAGATATTTAAATGTTCATACAGATGGCGGTGTAGTTATTTCCATGTTCATACAGATAGCGGTGTAGATATTTCCATGTTCATACAGATAGCGGTGTAGATATTTCCATTTTCATACAGATAGCGGTGTAGATATTTCCAGGTTCATACCAATAGCGGTGTAGACATTTCCATGCTCATGTATTTAGCGGTGTAGATATTTCCATGTTCATACAGATGGCGAAGATATTTCCATGTTCATGCAGATAGCGGTGTAGATATTTCCATGTTCATACATTTAGCTGTGTAGATATTTCCATGTTCATACAGATCGCGGTTTAGATATTTCCATGTTCATAGAGATGGCGGTGTAGATATTTCCATATTTATACAGATAGCAGTGTAGTTATTTCCATGTTTATAGAGATAGCAGTGTAGATATTTCCATTGATATACAGATAGCTTTGTAGATATTTGCATGGTCATACAGATAGCGGTGTAGATATTTCCATGTTCGTACAGATAGCGGTGTAGATATTTCCATGTTCATACAGATAGCGGTGTAGATATTTCCTTGTTCATACAGATAACGGTGTAGATATTTCCATGTTCATACAGATAGCGGTGTAGATATTTCCATGTTCATACAGTTAGCGGTGTAGATATTTCCATGTTCATACCGATGGCGGTGTAGATATTTACATGTTCATACAGATGGCGGTATAGATATTTCCATGTTCGTACAGATGGCGTTGTAGATATTTCCATGTTTATAGACATGGCAGAGTACATATTTCCATGTTCATACAGATGGCGGTGTAAATATTTCCATGTTTATAGGGATGGTGGTGTAGATATTTTCATGTTTACCCAGATGGCAGTGTAGATATTTCCATGTTTTCACAGATAGCGGTGTAGACATTTCCATGTTTACACAGATAGCGGTGTGGATATTTCCATGTGTATGCAGATAGCAGTGTAGATATTTCCATGTTTATACAGATAGCGGTGCGGATATTTCCATGTTTATACAGATTGTTGGGCAGAAATTTCCATGTTTATACAGATAGCGGTGAAGATATGTACATCTTTATACAAATGGCGGTGTAGATATGTCCATGTTTGTACAGATGGCGGTGTAGATATTTCTATGTTCATACCAATAGCGGTGTAGACATTTTCATGTTCATACATTTAGCGGTGTAGATATTTCCATGTTCATACAGATGGCGGTGAAGATATTTACATGTTCATACAGATGGAAGTGTAGATATTTCCATGTTCATACAGGTGGCGGTGTAGATATTTCCATGTTTATACAGATAGCAGTGTAGTTATTTCCATGTTAATAGAGATAGCGGTGTAGATATTTCCATTGATATACAGATAGCTGTGTGGATATTTGCATGTTCATACAGATAGCGGTGTAGATATTTCCATGTTTATACAGATAGCGGTGAAGATATTTCCATGTTTATACAGATAGCGGTGTAGAAATTTCTATGTTCATACAGATAATGGTGTAGATATTTCCATGTTCATACGGACAGCGGTGTAGATATTTCCATGTTCATACAGTTAGCGGTGTAGATATTTCCATGTTCATACAGATGGCGGTGTAGATATTTACATGTTCATACAGATGGCGGTATAGATATTTCCATGTTCGTACAGATGGCGGTGTAGATATTTCCATGTTCATAGAGATGGCGTTGTAGATATTTCCATGTTTATGCAGATAGCGGTATAGATATTTCCATGTTTATACAGATGGTGGTGTAGATATTTCCATGTTTATAGAGATGGCGGTCTAGATATTTCCATGTTTACAGAGATAGTGGTGTACTTATTTCCAAGTTTATAGAGACAGCGTTGTAGGTATTTCCATGTTTATACAGATAGCGGTGAATATATTTCCATGTTTATACAGATAGCAGTGTAGATATTTCCATGTTAAAACAGATAGCAGTGTAGATATTTCCATGTTTATAGCGATAGTGGTGTAGATAATTTCAATTTTATACAGAGAGCAGTTTAGATATTTCCAAGTTCATACAGATAGCGGTGTAGATATTTGCACGTTTATAGAGATGGCGGTGTAGATATATCCATGTTCATACAGATGGCGGTGTAGATATTTCCATGTTTATAGGGAAGGCGGTGTAGATATTTTCATGTTTACACAGATGGCGGTGTAGATATTTCCATGTTTACACAGATAGCGGTGTAGACATTTCCATGTTTACACAGATAGCGGTGTGGATATTTCCATGTTTATACAAATAGTTGGGCAGCTATTTCCATGTTTATACAGATAGCGGTGTACATATTTCCATGTTCATACAAATGGCGGTGTAGATATGTCCATGTTTGTACAGATGGCGGTGTAGATATTTCCATGTTCATACAGATGTCGGTGTAGATATTTCGAAGTTTATAGAGATAGCGCTGTAGTTATTTCAATATTTATAGAGAAATCTGTGCAGATATTTCCATGTATATTCAGATAGCTGTGTAGATATTCCCATGTTCATGCAGATAGCGGTGTAGATATTTCCATGTTCATCCAGATGCCGGTGTACATATATCCATGTTCATACAGATGGCGGTGAATATATTTCCATGTTCATACAGATGGTGGTGTAGGTATTTCCATGTTCATACAAATGGCGGTGTAGATATTTCCATGTTCATAGAGATGGCGGTGTAGTTATTTCCAGGTTCGTACAAATGGCGGTGTAGATATTTCCATGTTCATAGAGATGGCCGTGTAGATATTTCCATGTTTATACAGATAGCAGTGTAGTTATTTCCATGTTTATAGTGATACCAGTATGGATATTTCCATTGATATACAGATAGCTGTGTAGATATTTACATGTTCATACAGATAGCGGTGTAGATATTTCCATGTTCATAGAGATAGCGGTGTAGATATTTGCATGTTCATATAGATAGCGGTGTAGATATTTCCATGTTCATACAGATAGCGGTGTAGATATTTCCATGTTCATACAGATAGCGGTGTAGATATTTCCATGTTCATACTGTTAGCAGTGTAGATATTTCCATGTTCACACAGATGGCGGTGTAGATATTTCCATGTTCATACAGATAGCGGTGTAGAGATTTCCATGTTCATACAGAGAGCGGTGTAGATATTTCCATGTTCATACAGATAGCGGTCTAGATATTTCCAGGTTCATACCAATAGCGGTGTAGACATTTCCATGTTCATACAGTTAGCGGTGTAGATATTTCCATGTTCATACAGATGGCGGTGTAGATATTAACATGTTCATACAGATGGCGGTGTAGATATTTCCATGTTTGTACGGATGTCATTGTAGATATTTCCATGTTCATACAGGTGGCAGTGTAGATATTTCCATGTTTATACAGATAGCAGTGTAGTTATTTCCATGTTTATAGAGACAGCTGTGTAGATATTTCCATTGATATACAGATAGCTGTGTAGATATTTGCATGTTCATACAGATAGCGGTGTAGATATTTCCGTGTTCATACAGATAACGGTGTAGATATTTCCATGTTCATACAGATAGCGGTGTAGGTATTTCCATGTTCATACAGTTAGCGGTGTAGTTATTTCCATGTTTTACAGATGGCGGTGTAGATATTTACATGTTCATACAGATGGCGGTATAGATATTTCCATGTTCCTTCAGATGGCGGTGTAGATATTTCCATGTTGATAGAGATGGCGTTTTAGATATTTCCATGTTTATGCAGATAGCCGTGAAGATATTTCCATGTTTATACAGATAGCGGTGTAGGTATTTCCATGTTCATACAGTTAGCGGTGTAGATATTTCCATGTTTTACAGATGGCGGTGTAGATATTTACATGTTCATACAGATGGCGGTATAGATATTTCCATGTTCCTACAGATGGCGGTGTAGATATTTCTATGTTCATAGAGATGGCGTTTTAGATATTTCCATGTTTATGCAGATAGCGGTATAGATATTTCCATGTTTATACAGATGGTGGTGTAGATATTTCCATGTTTAAAGGGATGGCGGTCTAGATATTTCCAAGTTTACAGAGATAGTGGTGTAGTTATTTCCAAGTTTATAGAGACAGCGTTGTAGATATTTCCATGTTTATACAGATAGCGGTGAAGATATTTCCATGTTTATACAGATAGCGGTGTAGATATTTCCATGTTTATACAGATAGCAGTGTAGATATTTCCATGTTTATAGAGATAGTGTTGTATATAATTTCAATTTCATACAGAGAGCAGTGTAGATATTTCCAAGTTTAAACAGATAGCGGTGTAGATATTTCCATGTTCGTGCAAATAGCGGTGTAGATATTTCCATGTTCATACAGATAACGGTGTAGATATTTGCATGTTCATACAGATAGCGGTGTAGATATTTCCATGTTCATACAGTTAGCGGTGTAGTTATTTCCATGTTCATACAGTTAGCGGTGTAGATATTTCCATGTTTTACAGATGGCGGTGTAGATATTTACATGTTCATACAGATGGCGGTATAGATATTTCCATGTTCCTACAGATGGCGGTGTAGATATTTCCATGTTCATAGAGATGGCGTTTTAGATATTTCCATGTTTATGCAGATAGCGGTATAGATATTTCCATGTTCCTACAGATGGCGGTGTAGATATTTCCATGTTTATACAGATAGCAGTGTAGATATTTCCATGTTTATAGAGATAGTGGTGTAGATAATTTCAATTTATACCGAGAGCAGTGTAGATATTTCCACGTTCATACAGATAGCGGTGTAGACATTTCCACGTTTATAGAGATGGCGGTTTAGATATTTCCATGTTCATACAGACGGCGGTGTAGATATTTCCATGTTCGTACGGATGGTAGTGTAGTTATTTCCATGTTCATACAGGTGGCGGTGTTGATATTTCCATGTTTATGCCGATAGCAGTGTAGTTATTTCCATGTTTATAGAGATTGCAGTGTAGATATTTCCATTCATATACAGATAGCTGTGTAGATATTTGCATGTTCATACAGATAGCGGTGTAGATATTTCAATGTTTATACAGATGGTGGTGTAGATATTTCCATGTTTATAGAGATGGCGGTCTAGATATTTCCATGTTTACAGAGATAGTGGTGTTGTTATTTCCAAGTTTATAGAGATGGCGTTGTAGATATTTCCATGTTTATACTGATAGCGGTGAAGATATTTCCATGTTTATACAGATAGCGGTGTAGATATTTCCATGTTTATACAGATAGTGGTGTAGATATTTCCATGTTTATAGAGATAGTGGTGTAGATAATTCCAATTATCAATTTTATACAGATTGCAGTGTAGATACTTCCACGTTTATAGAGATGGCGGTGTAGATATTTCCATGTTCATACAGATGGCGTTGTAGTTATTGCCGTGTTTATAGAGATGGCGGTGTAGATATTTTCATGTTTACACAGATGTTGGTGTAGATATTTCCATGTTTACACAGATAGCGGTTTAGACATTTCCATGTTTACACAGATAGCGGTGTGGATATTTCCATGTTTATGCAGATAGCGGTGTAGATATTTCCATGTTTATATAGATAGCGGTGAGGATATTTCCATGTTTATACAGATAGTTGGGCAGATATTTCCATCTTTATACAGATAGCGGTGTAGATATTTCCATCTTAATACAGATAGCGGTATAGATATTTCCATGTTTATACAGATGGTGGTGTAGATATTTCCATGTTTAGAGATGGCGGTCTAGATATTTGCATGTTTATAGAGATAGTGGTGTAGTTATTTCCAAGTTTATAGAGACGGCGTTGTAGATATTTCCATGTTTATACAGATAGCGGTGAAGATATTTCCATGTTTATAGAGATAGTGGTGTAGATAATTCCAACTTTATACAGATAGCAGTGTAGATATTTCCAAGTTCATACAGATAGCGGTGTGGATATTTCCACGTTTATAGAGATGGCGGTGTAGATATTTCCATGTTCATACAGTTGGCGGTGTAGATATTTCCATGTTTATAGAGATGGCGGTGTAGATATTTTCATGTTTACACAGATGGCGGTGTAGATATTTTCATGTTTACACATATAGCGGTGTAGACATTTCCATGTTTACACAGATAGCTGTGAGGATATTTCCATGTTTATGCAGATAGCGGTGTAGATATTTCCATGTTTATACAGATAGCGGTGCGGGTATTTCCATGTTTAAACAGATAGTTGGGCAGATATTTCCATGTTTATACAGATAGCGGTGTAGATATTTACATCTTAATACAGATGGCGGTGTAGATATCTCCATGTTCGTACAGATGGCGGTGTAGATATTTCCATGTTCATACAGATGGCGGTGTAGATATTTCGAAGTTTATAGAGATAGCGCTGTAGTTATTTCCATATTTATAGAGAAATCTGTGTAGATATTTCCATGTATATGCAGATAGCTGTGTAGATATTTCCATGTTCATGCAGATAGCGGTGTAGATATTTCCATGTTCATCCAGATGCCGGTGTAGATATGGCAGTGTAGATATTCACATGTTCATACAGATGGCGGTGTAGATATTTCCATGTTAATAGAGAAGGTGGTGTAGATATTTCCATGCTCATACAAATGGCGGTGTAGATATTTCCATGTTAATAGAGATGGCGGTGTAGATATTTCCATGTTTATACAGATGGCAGTATACTTATTTCCATGGATATAGAGATAGCAGTGTAGATATTTCCATTGATATACAGATAGCTGTGTAGATACTTGCATGTTCATACAGATAGCTGTGTGGATATTTCCATGTTCATACAGATAGAGGTGTAGATATTTCCATGTTCATACAGATAGCGGTGTAGATATTTCCATTTTCAAACAGATAGCGGTGTAGATATTTCCATGTTCATACAGTTAGCGGTGTAGATATTTCCATGTTCATACAGATGGCGGTGTAGATATTTCCATGTTTATGCAGATAGCGGTATAGATATTTCCAAGTTTATACAGATGGTGGTGTAGATATTTGCATGTTTATAGAGATAGTGGTGTAGGTTTTTCAAAGTTTATAGAGACAGCGTTGTAGATATTTCCATGTTTATGCAGATAGCGGTGAAGATATTTCCATGTTTATACAGATAGCGGTGTAGATATTTGCATGTTTATACAGTTAGCGTTGTAGGTATTTCCATGTTTATAGAGATAGTGGTGTAGATAATTCCAATTTTATACAGATAGTGTAGATATTTCCAAGTTCGTACAGATAACGGTGTAGATATTTCCACGTTTATAGGGATGGCGGTTTAGATATTTCCATGTTCATACAGATGGCAGTGTAGATATTTCCATGTTTATACAGATGGTGGTGTAGATATTTTCATGTTTACACAGATGGCGGTGTAGATATTTCCATGTTTACACAGATAGCGGTGTAGACATTACCATGTTTACACAGATAGCGGTGTGGATATTTCCATGTTTATGCAGATAGCGGTGTAGATATTTCCATGTTTATACAGATAGCGGTGCGGACATTTCCATGTTTATACAGATAGTGGTGCAGATATTTCCATGTTTATACAGATAGCGGTGTAGATATTTCCATCTTAATACAGATGGCGGTGTAGATATCTCCATGTTTGTACAGATGGCGGTGTAGATGTTTCCATGTTCATAGAGATGGTGGCGTAGATATTTCCATGTTTATGCAGATAGCTTTGTAGATATTTACATGTTTGTAGAGATGGCGGTCTAGATATTTCGATGTTTATAGTGATAGTGGTGTAGTTATTTCCAAGTTTATAGAGACTGCGGTGCGGATATTTCCATGTTTATACAGATAGTTGGGCAGATATTTCCATGTTTATACAGATAGCAGTGTAGATATTTCCATCTTAATACAGATGGCGGTGTAGATATCTCCATGTTCGTACAGATGGCGGTGTAGATATTTCCATGTTAATACAGATGTCAGTGTAGATATTTCGAAGTTTATAGAGATAGCGGTGTAGGTATTTCCATATTTAAAGAGAAATCTGTGTAGATATTTCCATGTGTATGCAGATAGCTGTGTAGATATTTCCATGTTCATGCAGATAGCGGTGTAGTTATTTCCATGTTCATCCAGATGCCGGTGTAGATATATCCATGTTCATACAGATGGCGGTGTAGATATTTCCATGTTCATACAGATGGCGGTGTAGATATTTCCATGTTCGTACAGATGGCGGTGTAGATATGTCAATGTTCATAGAGATGGCGGCGTAGATATTTCCATGTTTATGCAGATAGCGGTATAGATATTTCCATGTTTATACAGATGGTGGTGTAGATATTTCCATGTTTAGAGATGGCGGTCTAGATATTTGCATGTTTATAGAGATAGTGGTGTAGTTATTTCCAAGTTTATAGAGACGGCGTTGTAGATATTTCCATGTTTATACAGATAGCGGTGAAGATATTTCCATGTTTATAGAGATAGTGGTGTAGATAATTCCAACTTTATACAGATAGCAGTGTAGATATTTCCAAGTTCATACAGATAGCGGTGTGGATATTTCCACGTTTATAGAGATGGCGGTGTAGATATTTCCATGTTCATACAGTTGGCGGTGTAGATATTTCCATGTTTATAGAGATGGCGGTGTAGATATTTTCATGTTTACACAGATGGCGGTGTAGATATTTTCATGTTTACACATATAGCGGTGTAGACATTTCCATGTTTACACAGATAGCTGTGAGGATATTTCCATGTTTATGCAGATAGCGGTGTAGATATTTCCATGTTTATACAGATAGCGGTGCGGGTATTTCCATGTTTATACAGATAGTTGGGCAGATATTTCCATGTTTATACAGATAGCGGTGTAGATATTTTCATCTTAATACAGATGGCGGTGTAGATATCTCCATGTTCGTACAGATGGCGGTGTAGATATTTCCATGTTCATACAGATGGCGGTGTAGATATTTCGAAGTTTATAGAGATAGCGCTGTAGTTATTTCCATATTTATAGAGAAATCTGTGTAGATATTTCCATGTATATGCAGATAGCTGTGTAGATATTTCCATGTTCATGCAGATAGCGGTGTAGATATTTCCATGTTCATCCAGATGCCGGTGTAGATATGGCAGTGTAGATATTCACATGTTCATACAGATGGCGGTGTAGATATTTCCATGTTAATAGAGAAGGCGGTGTAGATATTTCCATGCTCATACAAATGGCGGTGTAGATATTTCCATGTTAATAGAGATGGCGGTGTAGATATTTCCATGTTTATACAGATGGCAGTATACTTATTTCCATGGATATAGAGATAGCAGTGTAGATATTTCCATTGATATACAGATAGCTGTGTAGATACTTGCATGTTCATACAGATAGCTGTGTGGATATTTCCATGTTCATACAGATAGAGGTGTAGATATTTCCATGTTCATACAGATAGCGGTGTAGATATTTCCATGTTCAAACAGATAGCGGTATAGATATTTCCATGTTCATACAGTTAGCGGTGTAGATATTTCCATGTTCATACAGATGGCGGTGTAGATATTTCCATGTTTATGCAGATAGCGGTATAGATATTTCCAAGTTTATACAGATGGTGGTGTAGATATTTGCATGTTTATAGAGATAGTGGTGTAGGTTTTTCAAAGTTTATAGAGACAGCGTTGTAGATATTTCCATGTTTATGCAGATAGCGGTGAAGATATTTCCATGTTTATACAGATAGAGCTGTAGATATTTTCATGTTTATACAGTTAGCGTTGTAGGTATTTCCATGTTTATAGAGATAGTGGTGTAGATAATTCCAATTTTATACAGATAGTGTAGATATTTCCAAGTTCATACAGATAACGGTGTAGATATTTCCACGTTTATAGGGATGGCGGTTTAGATATTTCCATGTTCATACTGATGGCAGTGTAGATATTTCCATGTTTATACAGATGGCGGTGTAGATATTTTCATGTTTACACAGATGGCGGTGTAGATATTTCCATGTTTACACAGATAGCGGTGTAGACATTACCATGTTTACACAGATAGCGGTGTGGATATTTCCATGTTTATGCAGATAGCGGTGTGGATATTTCCATGTTTATACAGATAGCGGTGCGGACATTTCCATGTTTATACAGATAGTGGTGCAGATATTTCCATGTTTATACAGATAGCGGTGTAGATATTTCCATCTTAATACAGATGTCGGTGTAGATATCTCCATGTTCGTACAGATGGCGGTGTAGATGTTTCCATGTTCATAGAGATGGTGGCGTAGATATTTCCATGTTTATGCAGATAGCGGTGTAGATATTTACATGTTTATAGAGATGGCGGTCTAGATATTTCGATGTTTATAGTGATAGTGGTGTAGTTATTTCCAAGTTTATAGAGACTGCGGTGCGGATATTTCCATGTTTATACAGATAGTTGGGCAGATATTTCCATGTTTATACAGATAGCACTGTAGATATTTCCATCTTAATACAGATGGCGGTGTAGATA
Organism: Gorilla gorilla gorilla; assembly: GCF_029281585.2. NCBI lineage: Eukaryota > Metazoa > Chordata > Mammalia > Primates > Hominidae > Gorilla > Gorilla gorilla. Next base: position 8,227,066 of record NC_073239.2, on the reverse strand, counting down.
TCTCCATGTTCGTACAGATGGCGGTGTAGATATTTCCATGTTAATACAGATGTCAGTGTAGACATTTCGAATTTTATTGAGATAGCGCTGTAGGTATTTCCATATTTAAAGAGAAATCTGTGTAGATATTTCCATGTGTATGCAGATAGCTGTGTAGATATTTCCATGTTCATGCAGATAGCGGTGTAGTTATTTCCATGTTCATCCAGATGCCGGTGTAGATATATCCATGTTCATACAGATGGCGGTGTAGATATTTCCATGTTCATACAGATGGCGGTGTAGAAATTTCCATGTTCGTACAGATGGTGGTGTAGATATTTCCATGTTTAGAGATGGCGGTCTAGATATTTGCATGTTTATAGAGATAGTGGTGTAGTTATTTCCAAGTTTATAGAGACGGTGTTGTAGATATTTCCATGTTTATACAGATAGCGGTGAAGATATTTCCATGTTTATAGAGATAGTGGTGTAGATAATTCCAACTTTATACAGATAGCATTGTAGATATTTCCAAGTTCATACAGATAGCGGTGTGGATATTTCCACGTTTATAGAGATGGCGGTGTAGATATTTCCATGTTCATACAGTTGGCGGTGTAGATATTTCCATGTTTATAGAGATGGCGGTGTAGATATATTCATGTTTACACAGATGGCGGTGTAGATATTTTCATGTTTACACATATAGCGGTGTAGACATTTCCATGTTTACAAAGATAGCTGTGAGGATATTTCCATGTTTATGCAGATAGCGGTGTAGATATTTCCATGTTTATACAGATAGCGGTGCGGGTATTTCCATGTTTATACAGATAGTTGGGCAGATATTTCCATGTTTATACAGATAGCGGTGTAGATATTTACATCTTAATACAGATGGCGGTGTAGATATCTCCATGTTCGTACAGATGGCGGTGTAGATATTTCCATGTTCATACAGATGGCGGTGTAGATATTTCGAAGTTTATAGAGATAGCGCTGTAGTTATTTCCATATTTATAGAGAAATCTGTGTAGATATTTCCATGTATATGCAGATAGCTGTGTAGATATTTCCATGTTCATGCAGATAGCGGTGTAGATATTTCCATGTTCATCCAGATGCCGGTGTAGATATGGCAGTGTAGATATTCACATGTTCATACAGATGGCGGTGTAGATATTTCCATGTTAATAGAGAAGGCGGTGTAGATATTTCCATGCTCATACAAATGGCGGTGTAGATATTTCCATGTTAATAGAGATGGCGGTGTAGATATTTCCATGTTTATACAGATGGCAGTGTACTTATTTCCATGGATATAGAGATAGCAGTGTAGATATTTCCATTGATATACAGATAGCTGTGTAGATACTTGCATGTTCATACAGATAGCTGTGTGGATATTTCCATGTTCATACAGATAGAGGTGTAGATATTTCCATGTTCATACAGATAGCGGTGTAGATATTTCCATGTTCAAACAGATAGCGGTGTAGATATTTCCATGTTCATACAGATAACGGTGTAGATATTTCCATGTTCATACAGATAGTGGTGTAGATATTTCCATGTTCATACAGTTAGCGGTGTAGATATTTCCATGTTCATACAGATGGCGGTGTAGATATTTACATGTTGATACAGATGGCGGTGTAAAGATTTCCATGTTCGTACAGATGGCGGTGTAGATATTTCCATGTTCATAGAGATGGCGGTGTAGATATTTCCATGTTTATGCAGATAGCGGTATAGTTATTTCCATGTTTATACAGATGGTGGTGTAGATATTTCCATGTTTATAGAGATGGCAGTCTAGATATTTCCATGTTTATAGAGATCGTCGTGTAGTTATTTCCAAGTTTATAGAGACAGCGTTGTAGATATTTCCATGTTTATACAGATATCGGTGAAGGTATTTCCATGTTTATACAGATAGTGGTGTAGATATTTCCATCTTAATACAGATGGCGGTGTAGATATGTAAATGTTCGTACAGATGGCGGTGTAGATATTTCCATGTTCATACAGATGGCGGTGTAGATATTTCGAAGTTTATAGAGATAGCACTGTAGTTATTTCCTTGTTTATAGAGAAATCTGTGTAGATATTTCCATGTATATGCAGATAGCTGTGTAGATATTTCCATGTTCATGCAGATAGCAGTGTAGATATTTCCATGTTCATCCAGATGCTGGAGTAGATATATCCATGTTCATACAGATGGCGGTGGAGATATTTCCATGTTCATACAGATGGCGGTGTAGATATTTCCATGTTCATAAAAATGGTGGTGTAGATAATTCCATGTTCATAGAGATGGCAGTGTAGATATTTCCATCTTTATACAGATGGCGGTGTAGATATGTCCATGTCCATACAGATGGCGGTGTAGATATTTCGAAGTTTATAGAGATAGCGGTGTAGTTATTTCCATATTTATAATCTGTGTAGATATTTCCATGTATATGCAGATAGCTGTGTAGATATTTCCATGTTCATGCAGATAGCAGTGTAGATATTTCCATGTTCATCCAGATGCCGGTGTAGTTATATCCATGTTCATACAGATGGCGGTGAAGATATTTCCATGTTCATACAGATGGCGGTGTAGATATTTCCATGTTCATCTAGATGGCCGTGTAGATATTTCCATGCTCATACAAATGGCGGTATAGATATTTCCATGTTCATAGAGATGGCGGTGTAGATATTTCCACATTTATACAGATAGCAGTATAGTTATTTCCATGGTTATAGAGATAGCAGTGTAGATATTTCCATTGATATACAGGTAGTTGTGTAGACATTTGCATGTTCATACAGATAGCGGTGTAGATATTTGCATGTTCATACAGATAGCGGTGTAGATATTTCCATTTTCATACAGATAGCGGTGTAGATATTTCCATGTTCACACAGATAACGGTGTAGATATTTCCATGTTCATACAGATAGCGGTGTAGATATTTCCATGTTCATACAGTTAGCGGTGTAGACATTTCCATGTTCATACAGGTGGCGGTGTAGATATTTACATGTTCATACAGATGGCGGTGTAGATATTTCTATGTTCGTACAGATCGCGGTGTAGATATTTCCATGTTCATAGAGATGGCGGTGTAGATATTTCCATGTTTATGCAGATAGCGGTATAGATATTTCCATGTTTATACAGATTGTGTTGTAGATATTTCCATGTTTATAGACATGGCGGTCTAGATATTTCCATGTTTATAGAGATAGTGGTGTAGTTTTTTAAAAGTTTATAGAGACAGCATTGTAGATAATTCCATGTTTATACAGATAGCGGTGAAGATATTTCCATGTTTATACAGATAGTGGTGTAGATATTTCCATGTTTATACAGATAGCGGTGAAGGTATTTCCATGTTTATAGAGATAGTGGTGTAGATAATTCGAATTTTATACAGATAGCAGTGTAGATATTTCCAAGTTCATACAGATAGCGGTGTAGATATTTCCACGTTTATAGGGATGGCGTTGTAGATATTTCCATGTTCATACAGATGGCAGTGTAGATATTTCCATGTTTATAGAGATGTCGGTGTAGATATTTTCATGTTTACACAGATGGCGGTGTAGATATTTCCATGTTTACAGAGATAGCGGTTTAGACGTTTCCATGTTTACACAGATAGCGGTGTGGATATTTCCATGTTTATGCAGATAGCGGTGTAGATATTTCCATGTTTATACAGATAGCGCTGCTGATATTTCCATGTTTATACAGATAGTTGGGCAGATATTTCCATGTTTATACAGATAGCGGTGTAGATATTTCCATCTTATTACAGATAGCGGTGTAGATATTTCCATGTTCATACAGATAACGGTGTAGATATTTCCATGTTCATACAGATAGCAGTGTAGATATTTCCATGTTCATACAGGTGGCGGTGTAGCTACTTACATGTTCATACAGATGGCGGTGTAGATATTTCCATGTTCGTACAGATGGCGGTGTAGATATTTCCATGTTCATAGAGATGGCGGTGTAGATATTTCCATGTTTATGCAGATAGCGGTATAGATATTTCCATGTTTATACAGATGGTGGTGTAGATATTTCCATGTTTATAGACATGGAGGTCTAGATATTTCCATGTTTATAGAGATAGTGGTGTAGTTATTTAAAAGTTTATAGAGACAGCGTTGTAGATATTTCCATGTTTATACAGATAGCGGTGAATATATTTCGATGTTTATACAGATAGGGGTGTAGATATTTCCATGTTCATACAGATAGCAGTGTAGATATTTCCATGTTCATACAGATAGCGGTGTAGATATTTCCATGTTCATACAGATAGCGGTGTAGATATTTCCATGTTCATACAGTTAGCGGTGTAGATATTTCCATGTTCATACAGATGGTGGTGCAGATATTTCCATGTTCATACAGATGGCGATGTAGAAATTTCCAAGCTTATAGAGATAGCGGTGTAGTTATTTAAAACTTTATAGTGATAGCGGTGTAGATATTTCCACGTATATGCACATAGCTGTATAGATATTTCCATGTTCCTACAGATAGCGGTGTAGATATTTCCATGTTCATACAGATAGCGGTGTAGATATTTCCACGTTCATACAGATAGCGGTGTAGACAATTCCACCTTCATAGACAGGGCGGTGTAGATATATCCATGTTTATAGAGATGGCGGTGTAGATATTTCCATGTTTATACAGATGGAGGTGTAAATATTTCCATGTTTATAGAGATGGCGGTGAAGATATTTCCATGTTTATTCAGATGACTGTGTAGATATTTCCATGTTTATAGAGGCGGCGGTGTAGATATTTCAATGTTTATACAGAAAGCGGTGTTGGTATTTCCATGCTTATACAGATTGCGGTGTAGATATTTCCATCTTTATACAGATGGCGGTGTAGATATTTCCATGTTCATACAGATGGTGGTGCAGATATTTCCATGTTCATACAGAGGGCGATGTAGATATTTCCAAGTTTATAGAGATAGCGGTATAGTTATTTCCAACTTTATAGGGATATCGGTGTAGATATTTCCATGAATATGCAGATAGCTTTGTAGATATTTCCATGTTCATACAGATAGCGGTGTAGATATTTCCACGTTTATATGGATGGTGGTGTAGATATTTCCATGTTCATACAGATGGCGGTGTAGATATTTCCATGTTTATAGAAATGGAGGTGTAGATATTTCCATGTTTATAGAGATGGCGGTGTAGATATTTCCATGTTCATACAGATAGCAGTGTTGATATTTCCATGTTCATAAAGATAGCGGTGTAGATATTTCCATGCTCATACAGATAGCGGTGTAGATAATTCCACCTTCATAGAGAGGGCTGTGTAGATACTTCTATGTTCATACAGATGGCGGTGTAGATATTTACATGTTTATAGAGATGGCAGTCTAGATATTTCCTAGTTTATACAGATAGCGGTGTAGATATTTCCAAGGTTATAGAGACAGCGTTGTAGATATTTCCATGTTTATACAGATAGCGGTGTAGATATTTCCATGTTTATACAGATGGTGATGTAGATATTTCCATGTTTATACAGATAGCGGTGCAGATATTTCCATGTTTATGCAGAGAGCGGTGTAGATATTTCCAACTTAATACAGAAGGCGGTGTAGATATTTCCATGTTCATACAGATGGTTGTGCAGATATTTCCATGTTCATACAGATGGCGATGTAGATATTTCCAAGTTTATAGAGATAGCGGTGTAGTTATTTCCAACTTTATAGAGATAGCGGTGTAGATATTTCCACGTATATGCAGATAGCTGTGTAGATATTTCCATGTTCATACAGATAGCGGTGTAGATATTTCCATGTTCATACAGATAGCGGTGTAGATCATTCCATGTTCATACAGATAGCGGTGTAGATATTTCCATGTTCATACAGATAGCACTGTAGATATTTCCATGTTCATACAGATAGCGGTGTAGATAATTCCACCTTCATAGAGAGGGCGGTGTAGTTATTTCTATGTTTATACCGATGGCGGTGTAGATATTTACATGTTTATTGAGATGGCGGTCTAGATATTTTCTGTTTTATACAGATAGCGGTGTAGATATTTCCATGTTTATAGAGATAGCGGTGTAGATATTTCCAATTTTATACAGATAGCATTGTAGATATTTCCATGGTCATAGAGATAGCGGTGTAGATATTTCCACGTTTATAGGGATGGTGTAGATATTTCCATGTTCATACAGATGGCGGTGTAGATATTTCCATGTTTATAGAGATGGAGGTGTAGATATTTCCATGTTTATAGAGATGGCGGTGTTGATATTTTTATGTTTACAGCGATGGCGGTGTAGATATTTCCATGTTCATACAGAAAGCAGTGTAGATATTTCCATGTTCATACAGATAGCGGTGTAGTTGTTTCCATGTTCATACAGATAGCGGTGTAGATATTTCCATGTTCACACAGATAGCAGTGTAGATATTTCCATGTTCATACAGATAGCGGTTTAGATATTTCCATGTTCATACAGATAGCGGTGTAAATAATTCCACCTTTATAGAGATGGCGGTGTAAATATTTCCATGTTCATACAGATGGCGGTGTAGATATTTACATGTTTATAGAGATGTCAGTCTAGATATTTTCTGGTTTATACAGATGGCAGTGTAGATATTTCCATGTTTATACAGATAGCAGTGTAGATATTTCCATGTTTATACAGATGGTGGTGCAGATATTTCCATGTTCATACAGATGGCGATGTAGATATTTCCAAGTTTATAGAGATAGCGGTGTAGTTATTTCCAACTTTATAGAGATAGCGGTGTAGATATTTCCACGTATATGCAGATAGCTGTGTAGATATTTCCAGGTTCATACAGATAGCGGTGTAGATATTTCCATGTTCATACAAATAGAAGTGTAGATAATTCCATGTTCATACAGATAGCGGTGTAGATATTTCCATGTTCATACAGATAGCGGTGTAGATATTTCCATGTTCATACACATATCGGTGTAGTTAATTCCACCTTCATAGAGAGGGCAGTGTAGATATTTCTATTTTCATACAGATGGCGGTGTAGATATTTACATGTTTAAAGAGATGGCGGTCTGGATCTTTTCTGTTTTATACAGATAGCGGTGTAGATATTTCCATGTTTAAAGAGATAGGGGTGTAGATATTTCCAATTTTATACAGATAGCATTGTAGATATTTCCATGTTAATACAGATAGCGGTGTAGATATTTCCACGTTTATAGGGATGGTGGTGTAGATATTTAGATGTTCATACAGATGGCGGTGTAGATATTTCCATGTTCATACAGATAGCAGTGTAAATAATTCCACCTTTATAGAGATGGCGATGTAAATATTTCTATGTTCATACAGATGGCGGTGTAGATATTTACATGTTTATAGAGATGTCAGTCTAGATATTTTCTAGTTTATACAGATTGCAGTGTAGATATTTCCAAGTTTATAGAGATAGCGTTGTAGATATTTCCATGTTTATACAGATGGCGGTGTAGATATTTAAATGTTTATACAGATAGCGGTGTAGATATTTCCATGTTTATACAGAAAGCAGTGTAGATATTTCCATGTTTACACAGATGGCGGTGTAGATATTTCCATGTTTATGCAGATAGCGGTGTAGATATTTACATGTTTATAGAGATGGCGGTCTAGATATTTCGATGTTTATAGTGATAGTGGTGTAGTTATTTCCAAGTTTATAGAGACTGCGGTGTAGATATTTCCATGTTTATACAGATAGCGGTGTAGATATTGCCATGTTTACAGAGATAGCGGTGTAGTAATTTCCGTCTTTTTACGGATAGCGGTGAAGATATTTCCATGTTTACACAGATAGCCGTGTGGATATTTCCATGTTTATACAGATAGCGGTGTAGATATTTCCAAGTTTATGCAGATAGCGGTGCAGATATTTCCATGTTTATACAGATAGCGGTGAAGATATTTCCATGTTCATACAGATAGCTGTGTAGATATTTCCATGTTCATACAGATAGCGGTGTAGATATTTCCATGTTCATACACACAGCGGTGTAGATATTTCCAAGTTCATACAGATAGCGGTGTAGATATTTCCATGTTCATACAGATAGCGGTGTAGATATTTCCATGTTCATACAGATAGCGGTGTAGATATTTCCATGTTCATAGAGATAGCGGTTTAGATATTTCCATGTTCATACAGATAGCGGTGTAAATAATTCCACATTTATAGAGATGGTGGTGTAAATATTTCTATGTTCATACAGATGGCGGTGTAGATATTTACATGTTTATAGAGATGGCAGTCTAGATATTTCCTGGTTTATACAGATAGTGGTGTAGATATTTCCAAGTTTATAGAGATAGCATTGTAGATATTTCCATGTTTATACAGATATTGGTTTAGATATTTCCATGTTTATTCAGATGGCGGTGTAGATATTTCCATGTTTATACAGATAGCGCTGTAGAAATTTCCATGTTTATAGAGATAGCGGTGTAGATATTTCCATCTTAATACAGATGGCGGTGTAGATATTTTCATGTTTATACAGATGGTGGTGCAGATATTTCCATGTTCACACAGATGGCTATGTAGATATTTCCAAGCTTATAGAGATAGCGGTGTAGTTATTTCCAACTTTATAGAGATAGCGGTGTAGACATTTCCACGTATATGCAGATAGCTGTGTAGATATTTCCATGTTCGTACAGATAGCGGTGTAGATATTTCCATGTTCTTACAGATAGCGGTGTAGATATTTCCAAGTTCATACAGATAGCGGTGTAGATAATTCCAACTTCATAGAGAGGGCGGTGTAGATATTTCTATGTTCATACTGATGGCGGTGTAGATATTTCCATGTTTATAGAGATGGCGGTGTAGATATTTCCATGTTTACACAGATGGCGGTGTAGATATTTCCACGTTTATAGAGATGGCGGTGTAGTTATTTCCATGTTTATGGAGATAGCGGTGTAGATATATCCATGTATATGCAGATAGCTGTGCAGATGTTTCCATGTACATACAGATAGCGGTGTAGATATTTCCATATTCATACAGATAGCGATGTAGATATTTCCATGTTTATAGAGATGGAGGTGTAGATATTTCCATGTTTATAGAGATGGCGGTGTAGTTATTTTCATGTTTACAGAGATGGCGGTGTAGATATTTCCATGTTCATACAGATAGCAGTGTAGATATTTCCATGTTCATACAGATAGCGGTGTAGATACTTCCATGTTCATACAGATAGCAGTGTAGATATTTCCATGTTCATACAGATAGCAGTGTAGATATTTCCATGTTCATACAGATAGCGGTTTAGATATTTCCATGTTCATACAGATAGCGGTGTAAATAATTCCACCTTTATAGAGATGGCGGTGTAAATATTTCCATGTTCATACAGATGGCGGTGTAGATATTTACATGTTTATAGAGATGTCAGTCTAGATATTTTCTGGTTTATACAGATAGTGTTGTAGATATTTCCATGTTTATACAGATAGCAGTGTAGATATTTCCATGTTTATACAGATGGCGGTGTAGATATTTCCATATTTAGAGAGATAGCGGTGTAGATATTTCCATGTATATGCAGATAGCTGTGTAGATGTTGCCATGTTCATATAGATAGCGGTGTAGATATTTCCATGTTAATACAGATAGCGGTGTAGATATTTCCATGTTCTTACAGATGGCCGTGAAGTTATTTACATGTTCATACACATGACGGTGTAGATATTTCCATGTTTATAGAGTTGGCGGTGTAGATATTTCCATGTTTATACAGATGGAGGTGTAGATATTTCCATGTTTATAGAGATGGCGGTGTAGATATTTCCATGTTTATTCAGATGACGGTGTAGATATTTCCATGTTTATACAGATGGCGGTGTAGATGTTTCCATGTTTATAGAGATGGCGGTGTAGATATTTCCATGTTCATACAGATAGCGGTGTAGATATTTCCATGTTTATAGAGATGGCGGTGTAGTTATTTCCATGTTTATGGAGATAGCATTGTAGATTTTTCCAAGTATATGCAGATAGATGTGTAGATGTTTCCATGTTCATACAGATAACGGTGTAGATAGTTCCATGTTCACACAGATAGCGGTGTAGATATTTCCATGTTCATACAGATGGCCGTGAAGTTATTTACATGTTCATACAGATGGCGCTGTAGATATTTCCATGTTTATAGAGATGGCGGTGTAGATATTTCCATGTTTAAAGAGATGGCGGTGTAGATATTTCCATGTTTATACAGATGGAGGTGTAGGTATTTCCATATTTTTAGACATGGCGGTGTAGATATTTCCATGTTTATTCAGATGACGGTGTAGATATTTCCATGTTTATACTGAAAGCGGTGTAGATATTTCCATGTTTACACAGATAGCGGTGTAGATATTTCCATGTTTATGCAGATGGTGGTGTAGATATTTACATGTTTATAGAGTTGGCGGTCTAGATATTTCGATGTTTATAGAGATAGTGGTGTAGTTATTTCCAAGTTTATAGAGACTGCGGTGTAGATATTTCCATGTTTATACAGATGGCGGTGTAGATATTTCCATGTTTATACAGATGGCGGTGTAGATATTTCCATGTTTATACAGAAAGCGGTGTAGATATTTCCATGTTTACACAGATAGCGTTGTAGATATTTCCATGTTTATGCAGATGGCGGTGTAGATATTTACATGTTTATAGAGTTGGCGGTCTAGATATTTCGATGTTTATAGAGATAGTGGTGTAGTTATTTCCAAGTTTATAGAGACTGCGGTGTAGATATTTCCATGTTCATACAGATAGCGGTGTAGATATTTCCATGTTCATACAGATAGCGGTGTAGATATTTCCATGTTCATACAGATAGCGGTGTAGATATTTCCATGTTCATACAGATAGCAGTGTAGATATTTCCATGTTCATACAGATAGCGGTGTAGATATTTCCATGTTCATTCAGTTAGCGGTATAGGTATTTCCATGTTCATACAGATGGCGGTGTAGATACTTACATGTTCATACAGATGGCGGTGTAGACATTTCCATGTTCTTACGGATGGCAATGTAGATATTTCCATGTTCATACAGGTGGCGGTGTAGAAATTTCCATGTTTATTCAGATAGCAGTGTAGTTATTTCCCTGTTTATAGAGATAGCAGTGTAGATATTTCCATTGATATACAGATAGCTGTGTAGATATTTCCACGTTTATACAGATAGCGGTGTAGATATTTCCATGTTCATACAGATAGCAGTGTAGATATTTCCATGTTCATACAGATAGCGGTGTAGATATTTCCATGTTCATATAGATAGCGGTGTAGATATTTCCATGTTCATACAGATAGCGGTGAACATATTTCCATCTTCATACAGTTAGCGGTGTAGATATTTCCATGTTCATGCAGATGGCGGTGTAGATATTTACATGTTCATACAGGTTGCGATGTAGGTATTTCCATGTTCTTACGGATGGCAGTGTAGATATTTCCATGTTCATGCAGGTGGCGGTGTAGATATTTAAATGTTTATACAATTAGCAGTGTCGTTATTTCCATGTTTATAGAGATAGCAGTGTAGATATTTCCAATGATATACAGATAGCTGTGTAGATATTTGCATGTTCATACAGATAGCCGTGTAGATATTTGCATGTTCATACAGATAGCGGTGTAGATATTTCCATGTTCATACAGATTGCGGTGTAGATATTTCCATGTTCATACAGATAACGGTGTAGATATTTCCATGTTCATACAGATAACGGTGTAGGTATTTCCATGTTCATACAGTTAGCGCTGTAGATATTTCCATGTTCATACAGATGGTGGTGTAGATATTTACATGTTCATACAGATGGCAGTGTAGATATTTCCATGTTCATAGAGATGGCTGTGTAGATATTTCCATGTTTATGCAGATAGCGGTGTAGATATTTCCATGTTTGTACAGATAGCGGTGTGGATATTTCCATGTTTATGTAGATAGTGGTGTAGATACTTCCATGTTTATACAGATAGCGGTGCGGTTATTTCTATGTTTATACAGATAGTGGTGCAGATATTTCCATGTTTATACAAATAGTGGTCTAGACATTTCCATCTTAATACAGATGGCGGAGTAGATATGTCCATGTTCGTACAGATGGCGGTGTAGATATTTCCATGTTCATACAGATGGCGGTGTAGATATTTCCATGTTCATACAGATAGAGGTGTAGATATTTCCATGTTCATACAGATAGCGGTGTAGATATTTCCATGTTCATAGAGATGGCAGTGTAGATTTTTCCATGTTCATACAAATGGCGGTGTAGATATTTCCATGTTCTTAGAGATGGCGGTGTAGATATTTCCATGTTTATACAGATAGCAGTGTAGTTATTTCCATGTTTATACAGATAGCAATGTAGATATTTCCATTGATATACAGATAGCTGTGTAGATATTTGCATGTTCATGCAGATAGCGGTGTAGATGTTTCCATGTTCATACAGATAGCGGTCTAGATATTTCCATGTTCATACAGATAGCGGTGTAGATATTTCCATGTTCATACAGATAGCGGTGTAGATATATCCACGTTTATACAGATATCGGTGTAGATATTTCCATGTTTATACAGATAGCGGTGTGGATATTTGCATCTTAATACAGACGGCGGTGTAGATATTTCCATGTATATACAGATGGCTCTGCAGTTGTTTCCATTTTCATACAGATGGCGGTGTATATATTTAAAGTTTTATAGAGATAGCGGTGTAGTTATTTCCATGTTTATAGAGATAGCGGTGTAGAGTTTTCCATGTATATACAGATAGCTGTGTAGATATTTCCATGTTCATACAGATAGCGATATAGATATTTCCATGTTCATACAGATAGCAGTGTAGATATTTCCATGTTCATACAGGTAGCGGTGTAGATATTTCCATGTTCATTCAGATAGCGGTGTAGATATTTCCATGTTCATACAGATAGCGGTGTAGATATTTCCATGTTCAGATAGCGGTGTAGATATTTCGACCTTTATAGAGATTGCGGTGTAGATATTTCCATGTTCATACAGATGGCGGTGTAGATATTTCCATGTTTATAGAGATGGCGGTGTAGATATTTCCATGTTTATACTGATGGCGGTGTAGATATTTCCATGTTTATAAAGATGGCGGTGTAGATATTTCCATGTTTTTGCAGGATGTGGTGTAGATATTTCCATGTTTACGCAGATAGTGGTGTAGACCTTTTCATGTTTACACAGATAGCGTTGTAGATATTTACATGTTTATAGAGATAGTGGTGTAGTTATTTCCATGTTTATACAGATAGCGGTGAAGATATTTCCATGATTACAGAGATAGCAGTGTGGATATTTCAATGATCATACAGAGAGCGGTGTAGATATTTCCATGTTTATACAGATAGCGGTGCTGATATTTCCATGTTTATACAGATAGCGGTGTGGATATTTCCATGTTTATACAGATAGCGTTGTGGATATTTCCATGTTTATACAGATAGCGGTGTAGATATTTCCATGCTTATACAGATAGCGGTGTGGATATTTCCATCTTAGTACAGATGGCGTTGTAGATATTTCCAAGTTTATACAGATAGCGGTGCAGATATCTCCATGTTTATAAAGATAGCGGTGTAGATATTTCCATGTTGATACAGATGGCGGTGAAGATATTTCTATGTTCATACAGATGGCGGTGTAGATATTTCCATGTTCATACAAATGGCGGTTTAGATATTTCCATTTTCATAGAGATGGCGATGTAGTTATTTCCATGTTTATACAGATGGAGGTGTAGTTATTTCCATGTTTATAGAGATAGCAGTGTAGATATTAACATTTATATACAGATAGCTCTGTAGATATTTCCCTGTTCATACAGATAGCAGTGTAGAAAGTTCCATGTTCATGCAGATAGCGGTGTACATATTTCCATGTTCATACAGATAGCGGCATAGATATTTCCTTGTTCATACAGATAGCGGTGTAGATATTTCCATGTTCATCCAGATGGCGGTGAAGATAATTCCATGTTCATACAGATAGCGGTGTAGATATTTCAACGTTTATAGAGATGGCGGTGTAGATATTTCCATGTTCATACGGATGGCGGTGTAGATATATCCATGTTTATAGAGATGGAGTTGTAGATATTTCCATGTTCATACAGATGGCGGTGTAGATATTTCCATGTTTATAGAGATGGCGGTGTAGATATTTATATGTTTACACAGATAGCCGTGTAGATATATCCATGTTTACACAGATAGTGGTGAAGACATTTCCATGTTTACACAGATAGTGGTGTAGATATTTCCATGTTCATACAGATGGCGGTGTAGATATTTCCATGTTTATAGAGGTTGTGCTGTAGATATTTTCATGTTTATACAGAGGATAGTTTAGATATTTCCATGTTTGCAGAGATAGCGGTGTAGATATTTCCATGTTTATACACATAGCGGTGTAGAGATTTCTAAGTTTATAGAGATAGCAGTGTAGATATTTCCAAGTTTATAGAGATAGCAGTGTAGATATTTCCATGTTTATGGAGATAGTGGTGTAGGTATTTTTATGTTTAAAGAGACGGCGGTCTAGATATTTCCATGTTTACAGAGATAGTGTTGTAGTTATTTCCAAGATTATAGAGATAGTGATGTAGATATTTCCATGTTTATACAGATAGCAGTGTAGATATTTCCATGTTTATACTGATAGCGGTGTAGATATTTACATGCTTATAGAGATGGCGGTCTAGATAGTTTCTTGTTTTTACAGACAGCGGTGTAGATATTTCCATGTTCATACAGATAGCGTTGTAGATATTTCCAATTTTATACAGAAAGCAGTGTAGATATTTCCATGTTCATACAGATACCGTGTAGATATTTCCACGTTTATAGAGATGGCGGTGTAGATATTTCCATGTTGATACACATAGCGGTGTAGAGATTTCTAAGTTTATAGAGATAGCAGTGTAGATATTTCCAAGTTTATAGAAATAGCGGTGTAGATATTTCCATGTTTATGGAGTTAGTGGTGTAGATATTTCTATGTTTATAGAGACGGCGGTCTAGATATTTCCATGTTTACAGAGATAGTGTTGTAGTTATTTCCAAGTTTATAGAGATAGCGGTGTAGATATTTCCATGTTTATACAGATAGCGGTGTAGATATTTCCATGTTTATACAGAGAGTGGTGTAGATATTTCCATGTTTGTAGAGAGAGTGGTGTAGATATTTCCAATTTTATACAAAAAGAAGTGTAGATATTTCCATGTTCATGCAGATAGCCGTGTAGATATTTCCACGTTTATAGAGATGGCGGTGTAGATATTTCCATGTTCCTACAGATGGCGTTGTAGATATTTCCCTGTTTATAGAGATGGAGGTGTAGATATTTCCATGTTTATACAGATGGAGGTGCAGATATTTCTATGTTTATAGAGATGGAGGTGTAGATATTTCCATGTTAATACAGATAGCGGTGTAGATATTTGGATGTTTATACAGATGGCGGTGTAGTTATTTCCATGTTTATACAGATAGCAGTGAAGATATTTCCATGTTTATAGAGATAGCGGTGTAGATATTTCCAATTTATACAGATAGCAGTGTTGAAATTTCCATGTTCATACAGATAGCAGTGTAGATAGTTCCACGTTTATAGAGATGGCGGTGTAGATATTTCCATGTTCATACCGATGGTGTAGATATTTCCATATTAATAGAGATGGCGGTGTAGACATTTCCATGTTCATACAGATAGCAGTGTAGATATCTCCACGTTTACAGAGATGGCGGTGTAGATATATCCATGTTCATATAGATAGCGGTGTAGATATTTCCAAGTTTACAGAGATGGCGGTGTAGATATTTCCATGTTCATACAGATGGCGGTGTAGATATTTCGAAGTTTATAGAGATAGCGCTGTAGTTATTTCCATATTTATAGAGAAATCTTTGTAGATATTTCCAAGTATATACAGATAGCTGTGTAGAAATTTCTATGTTCATGCAGATGGCGGTGAAGATATTTCCATGTTCATCCAGATGCCGGTGTAGATATATCCATGTTCATACAGATGGCGGTGATGATATTTCCATGTTCATACAGATGGCGCTGTAGATATTTCCATGTTCATACAAATGGCGGTGTAGATATTTCCATGTTCATAGACATGGCGGTGTAGATATTTCCATGTTCATAGAGATGGCGGTGTAGATATTTCCATGTTTATACAGATGGCAGTGTAGTTATTTCCATGTTTATAGAGATAGCAGTGTAGATATTTCCATTGATATACAAATAGCTGTGTAGATATTTGCATGTTTATACAGATAGCGGTGTAGATATTTAAATGTTGATACAGATAGCGGTGTAGATATTTCCATGTTCATACAGATGGCGGTGTAGATATTTACATGTTCATACAGATGGCAGTCTAGATATTTCCATGTTCGTACGGATGGCAGTGTAGATATTTCCATGTTCATACAAATGGCGGTGTAGATATTTCCATGTTCATAGAGATGGCGGTGTAGATTTTTCCATGTTCATACCAATTGCGGTGTAGATATTTCCATGTTCATAGAGATGGCGGTGTAGATATTTCCATGTTTATACAGATAGCAGTGTAGTTATTTCCATGCTTATACAGATAGCAGTGTACATATTTCCATTGATATACAGATAGCTGTGTAGATATTTGCATTTTCATACAGATAGCGGTGTATATATTTCCATGTTCATACAGATAGCGGTGTAGATATTTCCATGATCATACAGATAGCGGTGTAGATATTTCCACGTTTATAGGGATGGTGTAGATATTTCCATGTTCATACAGATGGCGGTGTAGATATTTCCATGTTTATAGAGATGGAGGTGTAGATATTTCCATGTTTATAGAGATGGCGGTGTTGATATTTTTATGTTTACAGCGATGGCGGTGTAGATATTTCCATGTTCATACAGAAAGCAGTGTAGATATTTCCATGTTCATACAGATAGCGGTGTAGTTGTTTCCATGTTCATACAGATAGCGGTGTAGATATTTCCATGTTCACACAGATAGCAGTGTAGATATTTCCATGTTCATACAGATAGCGGTTTAGATATTTCCATGTTCATACAGATAGCGGTGTAAATAATTCCACCTTTATAGAGATGGCGGTGTAAATATTTCCATGTTCATACAGATGGCGGTGTAGATATTTACATGTTTATAGAGATGTCAGTCTAGATATTTTCTGGTTTATACAGATGGCGGTGTAGATATTTCCATGTTTATACAGATAGCAGTGTAGATATTTCCATGTTTATACAGATGGTGGTGCAGATATTTCCATGTTCATACAGATGGCGATGTAGATATTTCCAAGTTTATAGAGATAGCGGTGTAGTTATTTCCAACTTTATAGAGATAGCGGTGTAGATATTTCCACGTATATGCAGATAGCTGTGTAGATATTTCCAGGTTCATACAGATAGCGGTGTAGATATTTCCATGTTCATACAAATAGAGGTGTAGATAATTCCATGTTCATACAGATAGCGGTGTAGATATTTCCATGTTCATACAGATAGCGGTGTAGATATTTCCATGTTCATACACATATCGGTGTAGTTAATTCCACCTTCATAGAGAGGGCAGTGTAGATATTTCTATTTTCATACAGATGGCGGTGTAGATATTTACATGTTTAAAGAGATGGCGGTCTGGATCTTTTCTGTTTTATACAGATAGCGGTGTAGATAT
Source organism: Gorilla gorilla gorilla (assembly GCF_029281585.2). Classification (NCBI taxonomy): domain Eukaryota; kingdom Metazoa; phylum Chordata; class Mammalia; order Primates; family Hominidae; genus Gorilla; species Gorilla gorilla. Next base: position 8,209,249 of record NC_073239.2, on the reverse strand, counting down.
TTCCATGTTTAAAGAGATAGGGGTGTAGATATTTCCAATTTTATACAGATAGCATTGTAGATATTTCCATGTTAATACAGATAGCGGTGTAGATATTTCCACGTTTATAGGGATGGTGGTGTAGATATTTAGATGTTCATACAGATGGCGGTGTAGATATTTCCATGTTCATACAGATAGCAGTGTAAATAATTCCACCTTTATAGAGATGGCGATGTAAATATTTCTATGTTCATACAGATGGCGGTGTAGATATTTACATGTTTATAGAGATGTCAGTCTAGATATTTTCTAGTTTATACAGATTGCAGTGTAGATATTTCCAAGTTTATAGAGATAGCGTTGTAGATATTTCCATGTTTATACAGATGGCGGTGTAGATATTTAAATGTTTATACAGATAGCGGTGTAGATATTTCCATGTTTATACAGAAAGCAGTGTAGATATTTCCATGTTTACACAGATGGCGGTGTAGATATTTCCATGTTTATGCAGATAGCGGTGTAGATATTTACATGTTTATAGAGATGGCGGTCTAGATATTTCGATGTTTATAGTGATAGTGGTGTAGTTATTTCCAAGTTTATAGAGACTGCGGTGTAGATATTTCCATGTTTATACAGATAGCGGTGTAGATATTGCCATGTTTACAGAGATAGCGGTGTAGTAATTTCCGTCTTTTTACGGATAGCGGTGAAGATATTTCCATGTTTACACAGATAGCCGTGTGGATATTTCCATGTTTATACAGATAGCGGTGTAGATATTTCCAAGTTTATGCAGATAGCGGTGCAGATATTTCCATGTTTATACAGATAGCGGTGAAGATATTTCCATGTTCATACAGATAGCTGTGTAGATATTTCCATGTTCATACAGATAGCGGTGTAGATATTTCCATGTTCATACACACAGCGGTGTAGATATTTCCAAGTTCATACAGATAGCGGTGTAGATATTTCCATGTTCATACAGATAGCGGTGTAGATATTTCCATGTTCATACAGATAGCGGTGTAGATATTTCCATGTTCATAGAGATAGCGGTTTAGATATTTCCATGTTCATACAGATAGCGGTGTAAATAATTCCACATTTATAGAGATGGTGGTGTAAATATTTCTATGTTCATACAGATGGCGGTGTAGATATTTACATGTTTATAGAGATGGCAGTCTAGATATTTCCTGGTTTATACAGATAGTGGTGTAGATATTTCCAAGTTTATAGAGATAGCATTGTAGATATTTCCATGTTTATACAGATATTGGTTTAGATATTTCCATGTTTATTCAGATGGCGGTGTAGATATTTCCATGTTTATACAGATAGCGCTGTAGAAATTTCCATGTTTATAGAGATAGCGGTGTAGATATTTCCAACTTAATACAGATGGCGGTGTAGATATTTTCATGTTTATACAGATGGTGGTGCAGATATTTCCATGTTCACACAGATGGCTATGTAGATATTTCCAAGCTTATAGAGATAGCGGTGTAGTTATTTCCAACTTTATAGAGATAGCGGTGTAGACATTTCCACGTATATGCAGATAGCTGTGTAGATATTTCCATGTTCGTACAGATAGCGGTGTAGATATTTCCATGTTCTTACAGATAGCGGTGTAGATATTTCCAAGTTCATACAGATAGCGGTGTAGATAATTCCAACTTCATAGAGAGGGCGGTGTAGATATTTCTATGTTCATACTGATGGCGGTGTAGATATTTCCATGTTTATAGAGATGGCGGTGTAGATATTTCCATGTTTACACAGATGGCGGTGTAGATATTTCCACGTTTATAGAGATGGCGGTGTAGTTATTTCCATGTTTATGGAGATAGCGGTGTAGATATATCCATGTATATGCAGATAGCTGTGCAGATGTTTCCATGTACATACAGATAGCGGTGTAGATATTTCCATATTCATACAGATAGCGATGTAGATATTTCCATGTTTATAGAGATGGAGGTGTAGATATTTCCATGTTTATAGAGATGGCGGTGTAGTTATTTTCATGTTTACAGAGATGGCGGTGTAGATATTTCCATGTTCATACAGATAGCAGTGTAGATATTTCCATGTTCATACAGATAGCGGTGTAGATACTTCCATGTTCATACAGATAGCAGTGTAGATATTTCCATGTTCATACAGATAGCAGTGTAGATATTTCCATGTTCATACAGATAGCGGTTTAGATATTTCCATGTTCATACAGATAGCGGTGTAAATAATTCCACCTTTATAGAGATGGCGGTGTAAATATTTCCATGTTCATACAGATGGCGGTGTAGATATTTACATGTTTATAGAGATGTCAGTCTAGATATTTTCTGGTTTATACAGATAGTGTTGTAGATATTTCCATGTTTATACAGATAGCAGTGTAGATATTTCCATGTTTATACAGATGGCGGTGTAGATATTTCCATATTTAGAGAGATAGCGGTGTAGATATTTCCATGTATATGCAGATAGCTGTGTAGATGTTGCCATGTTCATATAGATAGCGGTGTAGATATTTCCATGTTAATACAGATAGCGGTGTAGATATTTCCATGTTCTTACAGATGGCCGTGAAGTTATTTACATGTTCATACACATGACGGTGTAGATATTTCCATGTTTATAGAGTTGGCGGTGTAGATATTTCCATGTTTATAGAGATGGAGGTGTAGATATTTCCATGTTTATAGAGATGGCGGTGTAGATATTTCCATGTTTATTCAGATGACGGTGTAGATATTTCCATGTTTATACAGATGGCGGTGTAGATGTTTCCATGTTTATAGAGATGGCGGTGTAGATATTTCCATGTTCATACAGATAGCGGTGTAGATATTTCCATGTTTATAGAGATGGCGGTGTAGTTATTTCCATGTTTATGGAGATAGCATTGTAGATTTTTCCAAGTATATGCAGATAGATGTGTAGATGTTTCCATGTTCATACAGATAACGGTGTAGATAGTTCCATGTTCACACAGATAGCGGTGTAGATATTTCCATGTTCATACAGATGGCCGTGAAGTTATTTACATGTTCATACAGATGGCGCTGTAGATATTTCCATGTTTATAGAGATGGCGGTGTAGATATTTCCATGTTTAAAGAGATGGCGGTGTAGATATTTCCATGTTTATACAGATGGAGGTGTAGGTATTTCCATATTTTTAGACATGGCGGTGTAGATATTTCCATGTTTATTCAGATGACGGTGTAGATATTTCCATGTTTATACTGAAAGCGGTGTAGATATTTCCATGTTTACACAGATAGCGGTGTAGATATTTCCATGTTTATGCAGATGGTGGTGTAGATATTTACATGTTTATAGAGTTGGCGGTCTATATATTTCGATGTTTATAGAGATAGTGGTGTAGTTATTTCCAAGTTTATAGAGACTGCGGTGTAGATATTTCCATGTTTATACAGATGGCGGTGTAGATATTTCCATGTTTATACAGATGGCGGTGTAGATATTTCCATGTTTATACAGAAAGCGGTGTAGATATTTCCATGTTTACACAGATAGCGTTGTAGATATTTCCATGTTTATGCAGATGGCAGTGTAGATATTTACATGTTTATAGAGTTGGCGGTCTAGATATTTCGATGTTTATAGAGATAGTGGTGTAGTTATTTCCAAGTTTATAGAGACTGCGGTGTAGATATTTCCATGTTCATACAGATAGCGGTGTAGATATTTCCATGTTCATACAGATAGCGGTGTAGATATTTCCATGTTCATACAGATAGCGGTGTAGATATTTCCATGTTCATACAGATAGCGGTGTAGATATTTCCATGTTCATACAGATAGCGGTGTAGATATTTCCATGTTCATTCAGTTAGCGGTATAGGTATTTCCATGTTCATACAGATGGCGGTGTAGATACTTACATGTTCATACAGATGGCGGTGTAGACATTTCCATGTTCTTACGGATGGCAATGTAGATATTTCCATGTTCATACAGGTGGCGGTGTAGAAATTTCCATGTTTATTCAGATAGCAGTGTAGTTATTTCCCTGTTTATAGAGATAGCAGTGTAGATATTTCCATTGATATACAGATAGCTGTGTAGATATTTCCACGTTTATACAGATAGCGGTGTAGATATTTCCATGTTCATACAGATAGCAGTGTAGATATTTCCATGTTCATACAGATAGCGGTGTAGATATTTCCATGTTCATATAGATAGCGGTGTAGATATTTCCATGTTCATACAGATAGCAGTGAACATATTTCCATCTTCATACAGTTAGCGGTGTAGATATTTCCATGTTCATGCAGATGGCGGTGTAGATATTTACATGTTCATACAGGTTGCGATGTAGATATTTCCATGTTCTTACGGATGGCAGTGTAGATATTTCCATGTTCATGCAGGTGGCGGTGTAGATATTTAAATGTTTATACAATTAGCAGTGTCGTTATTTCCATGTTTATAGAGATAGCAGTGTAGATATTTCCAATGATATACAGATAGCTGTGTAGATATTTGCATGTTCATACAGATAGCCGTGTAGATATTTGCATGTTCATACAGATAGTGGTGTAGATATTTCCATGTTCATACAGATTGCGGTGTAGATATTTCCATGTTCATACAGATAACGGTGTAGATATTTCCATGTTCATACAGATAACGGTGTAGGTATTTCCATGTTCATACAGTTAGCGCTGTGGATATTTCCATGTTCATACAGATGGCGGTGTAGATATTTACATGTTCATACAGATGGCAGTGTAGATATTTCCATGTTCATAGAGATGGCTGTGTAGATATTTCCATGTTTATGCAGATAGCGGTGTAGATATTTCCATGTTTGTACAGATAGCGGTGTGGATGTTTCCATGTTTATGTAGATAGTGGTGTAGATACTTCCATGTTTATACAGATAGCGGTGCGGTTATTTCTATGTTTATACAGATAGTGGTGCAGATGTTTCCATGTTTATACAAATAGTGGTCTAGACATTTCCATCTTAATACAGATGGCGGAGTAGATATGTCCATGTTCGTACAGATGGCGGTGTAGATATTTCCATGTTCATACAGATGGCGGTGTAGATATTTCCATGTTCATACAGATAGAGGTGTAGATATTTCCATGTTCATACAGATAGCGGTGTAGATATTTCCATGTTCATAGAGATGGCAGTGTAGATTTTTCCATGTTCATACAAATGGCGGTGTAGATATTTCCATGTTCTTAGAGATGGCGGTGTAGATATTTCCATGTTTATACAGATAGCAGTGTAGTTATTTCCATGTTTATACAGATAGCAATGTAGATATTTCCATTGATATACAGATAGCTGTGTAGATATTTGCATGTTCATGCAGATAGCGGTGTAGATGTTTCCATGTTCATACAGATAGCGGTCTAGATATTTCCATGTTCATACAGATAGCGGTGTAGATATTTCCATGTTCATACAGATAGCGGTGTAGATATATCCACGTTTATACAGATATCGGTGTAGATATTTCCATGTTTATACAGATAGCGGTGTGGATATTTGCATCTTAATACAGACGGCGGTGTAGATATTTCCATGTATATACAGATGGCTCTGCAGTTGTTTCCATTTTCATACAGATGGCGGTGTATATATTTAAAGTTTTATAGAGATAGCGGTGTAGTTATTTCCATGTTTATAGAGATAGCGGTGTAGAGTTTTCCATGTATATACAGATAGCTGTGTAGATATTTCCATGTTCATACAGATAGCGATATAGATATTTCCATGTTCATACAGATAGCAGTGTAGATATTTCCATGTTCATACAGGTAGCGGTGTAGATATTTCCATGTTCATTCAGATAGCGGTGTAGATATTTCCATGTTCATACAGATAGCGGTGTAGATATTTCCATGTTCAGATAGCGGTGTAGATATTTCGACCTTTATAGAGATTGCGGTGTAGATATTTCCATGTTCATACAGATGGCGGTGTAGATATTTCCATGTTTATAGAGATGGCGGTGTAGATATTTCCATGTTTATACTGATGGCGGTGTAGATATTTCCATGTTTATAAAGATGGCGGTGTAGATATTTCCATGTTTTTGCAGGATGCGGTGTAGATATTTCCATGTTTACGCAGATAGTGGTGTAGACCTTTTCATGTTTACACAGATAGCGTTGTAGATATTTACATGTTTATAGAGATAGTGGTGTAGTTATTTCCATGTTTATACAGATAGCGGTGAAGATATTTCCATGATTACAGAGATAGCAGTGTGGATATTTCAATGATCATACAGAGAGCGGTGTAGATATTTCCATGTTTATACAGATAGCGGTGCTGATATTTCCATGTTTATACAGATAGCGGTGTGGATATTTCCATGTTTATACAGATAGCGTTGTGGATATTTCCATGTTTATACAGATAGCGGTGTAGATATTTCCATGCTTATACAGATAGCGGTGTGGATATTTCCATCTTAGTACAGATGGCGTTGTAGATATTTCCAAGTTTATACAGATAGCAGTGTAGATATTTCCAAGTTTATAGAAATAGCGGTGTAGATATTTCCATGTTTATGGAGTTAGTGGTGTAGATATTTCTATGTTTATAGAGACGGCGGTCTAGATATTTCCATGTTTACAGAGATAGTGTTGTAGTTATTTCCAAGTTTATAGAGATAGCGGTGTAGATATTTCCATGTTTATACAGATAGCGGTGTAGATATTTCCATGTTTATACAGAGAGTGGTGTAGATATTTCCATGTTTGTAGAGAGAGTGGTGTAGATATTTCCAATTTTATACAAAAAGAAGTGTAGATATTTCCATGTTCATGCAGATAGCCGTGTAGATATTTCCACGTTTATAGAGATGGCGGTGTAGATATTTCCATGTTCCTACAGATGGCGTTGTAGATATTTCCCTGTTTATAGAGATGGAGGTGTAGATATTTCCATGTTTATACAGATGGAGGTGCAGATATTTCTATGTTTATAGAGATGGAGGTGTAGATATTTCCATGTTAATACAGATAGCGGTGTAGATATTTGGATGTTTATACAGATGGCGGTGTAGTTATTTCCATGTTTATACAGATAGCAGTGAAGATATTTCCATGTTTATAGAGATAGCGGTGTAGATATTTCCAATTTATACAGATAGCAGTGTTGAAATTTCCATGTTCATACAGATAGCAGTGTAGATAGTTCCAGGTTTATAGAGATGGCGGTGTAGATATTTCCATGTTCATACCGATGGTGTAGATATTTCCATATTAATAGAGATGGCGGTGTAGACATTTCCATGTTCATACAGATAGCAGTGTAGATATCTCCACGTTTACAGAGATGGCGGTGTAGATATATCCATGTTCATATAGATAGCGGTGTAGATATTTCCACGTTTACAGAGATGGCGGTGTAGATATTTCCATGTTCATACAGATGGCGGTGTAGATATTTCGAAGTTTATAGAGATAGCGCTGTAGTTATTTCCATATTTATAGAGAAATCTTTGTAGATATTTCCAAGTATATACAGATAGCTGTGTAGAAATTTCTATGTTCATGCAGATGGCGGTGAAGATATTTCCATGTTCATCCAGATGCCGGTGTAGATATATCCATGTTCATACAGATGGCGGTGATGATATTTCCATGTTCATACAGATGGCGCTGTAGATATTTCCATGTTCATACAAATGGCGGTGTAGATATTTCCATGTTCATAGACATGGCGGTGTAGATATTTCCATGTTCATAGAGATGGCGGTGTAGATATTTCCATGTTTATACAGATGGCAGTGTAGTTATTTCCATGTTTATAGAGATAGCAGTGTAGATATTTCCATTGATATACAAATAGCTGTGTAGATATTTGCATGTTTATACAGATAGCGGTGTAGATATTTAAATGTTGATACAGATAGCGGTGTAGATATTTCCATGTTCATACAGATGGCGGTGTAGATATTTACATGTTCATACAGATGGCAGTCTAGATATTTCCATGTTCGTACGGATGGCAGTGTAGATATTTCCATGTTCATACAAATGGCGGTGTAGATATTTCCATGTTCATAGAGATGGCGGTGTAGATTTTTCCATGTTCATACCAATTGCGGTGTAGATATTTCCATGTTCATAGAGATGGCGGTGTAGATATTTCCATGTTTATACAGATAGCAGTGTAGTTATTTCCATGCTTATACAGATAGCAGTGTACATATTTCCATTGATATACAGATAGCTGTGTAGATATTTGCATTTTCATACAGATAGCGGTGTATATATTTCCATGTTCATACAGATAGCGGTGTAGATATTTCCATGATCATACAGATAGCGCTGTAGATATTTCCATGTTCATACAGATAGCGGTGTAGGTATTTCCATGTTCATACAGATAGCAGTGTAGATATTTCCATCTTCATACAGATAGCGGTGTAGATATTTCCATGTTCATACAGTTAGCGGTGTAGATATTTCCATGTTCATACAGATGGCGGTGTAGATATTTACATGTTCATACAGATGGCAGTCTAGATATTTCCATGTTCGTACGGATGGCAGTGTAGATATTTCCATGTTCATACAGGTGGCGGTGTAGATATTTTCATGTTTTTACAGATAGCACTGTAGTTATTTCCATGTTATAGAGATAGCAGTGTAGATATTTCAGTTGATATACAGATAGCTTTGTAGATATTTGGATGTTCATACAGATAGCCGTGTAGATATTTCCATGTTCATACAGATAGCGGTGTAGGTATTTCCATGTTCATACAGATAGCGGTGTAGATGTTTCCATGTTCATACAGATAACGGTGTAGATATTTCCATGTTCATACAGATAGCAGTGTAGGTATTTCCATGTTCATACAGTTAGCGGTGTAGATATTTCCATGTTCATACAGATGGCAGTGTAGATATTTACATGTTCATACAGATGGCGGTGTAAATATTTCCATGTTCATAGAAATGGCGGTGTAGATATTTGCATGTTTATGCAGTTAGTGGTATAGCTATTTCCATGTTTATACAGATGGTGGTGTAGATATTTCCATGTTTATAGAGATGGCAGTCTAGATATTTCCATGTTTATAGAGATAGCGGTGTAGTTATTTCCAAGTTTATAGAGACAGCGTTGTAGATATTTCCATGTTTATACAGATAGCGGTGAAGATATTTCCATGTTTATACAGATAGCGGTGTAGATATTTCCATGTTTATACAGATAGTGGTGTAGATATTTCCATGTTTATAGAGATAGTTGTGTAGATAATTCCAATTTTATACAGATAGCAGTGTAGATATTTCCAAGTTCATACAGATAGCGGTGTAGATATTTCCACCTTTATAGAGATTGAGGACTAGATAATTCCATGTTCATACAGATAGCGGTGTGGTTATTTCCATGTTCTTACAGATGGCAGTGTAGATGTTTCCATGTTCATACAGATCGCGGTGTAGATATTTCCGTGTTCATACAGATAGCGGTGTAGATTTTTCCATGTTCATACAGTTAGCGGTGTAGATATTTCCATGTTCATACAGATGGCGGTGTAGATATTTCCATGGTCATACAGATGGCGGTGTAGATATTTCCATGTTCGTACGGATGGCAGTGTAGATATATCCATGTTCATACTGGTGGCGGTGTAGATATTTCCATGTTTATACAGATAGCAGTGTAGTTATTTCCATGGTTATAGAGATAGCAGTGTAGATATTTCCATTGATATACAGATAGCTGTGTAGATATTTGCATGTTCATACAGATAGCTGTGTAGATATTTCCATGTTCATACAGATAGCGGTGTAGATATTTCCATGTTCATACAGATAGCGGTGTAGATATTTCCATGTTCATACAGATAACGGTATAGATATTTCCATGTTCATACAGATAGCGGTGTAGATATTTCCATGTTCATACAGTTAACGGTGTAGATATTTCCATGTTCATACAGATGGCGGTGTAGATATTTACATGTTCATTCAGATGGCGGTGTAGATATTTCCATGTTCGTACAGATGGCGGTGTAGATATTTCCATGATCATAGAGATGGCGGTGTAGATATTTCCATGTTTATGCACATAGCGGTATAGATAGTTCCATGTTTATACAGATGGTGGTGTAGATATTTCCATGTTTATAGAGATGGCGGTCTAGATATTTCCATGTTTATAGAGATAGTTGTGTAGTTTTTCCAAGTTTATAGAGACAGCGTTGTAGATATTTCCATGTTTATACCGATAGCGGTGAAGATATTTCCATGTTTATACAGGTAGCGGTGTAGATATTTCCATGTTTATACAGATAGCGGTGTAGATATTTCCATGTTTATAGAGATAGTGGTGTAGATATTTCCATGTTTATACAGATAGCGGTGTAGATATTTCCATGTTTATACAGATAGCAGTGTAGATATTTCCATGTTTATAGAGATAGTGGTGTAGATAATTCCAGTTTTATACAGATAGCAGTGTAGATATTTCCAAGTTCACACAGATAGCCGTGTAGATATTTGCACATTTATAGAGATGGCCGTGTAGATATTTCCATGTTCATACAGATGGCGGTGTAGATATTTCCATGTTAATAGTGATGGCGGTGTAGATATTTTCATGTTTACACAGATGGCGGTGTAGACATTTCCATGTTTACACTGATAGCGGTGTAGACATTTCCATGTTTACACAGATAGCAGTGTGGATATTTCCATGTTTATGCAGATAGCGGTGTAGATATCTCTGTGTTTATACAGATAGTGGTGCGGTTATTTCCATGTTTATACAGATAGTGGTGCAGATATTTCCGTGTTTAAACAGATAGCGGTGTAGACATTTCCATCTTAATACAGATGGCGGTGTAGATATGTCCATGTTCGTACAGATGGCGGTGTAGATATTTCCATGTTCATACAGATGGCAGTGTAGATATTTCGAAGTTTATAAAGATAGCGCTGTAGTTATTTAAATATTTATTGAGAAATCTGTGTAGATATTTCCATGTATAGGCAGATAGCTGTGTTGATATTTCTATGTTCATGCAGATGGCGGTGTAGATATTTCCATGTTCATCCAGATGCCGGTGTAGATATATCCATGTTCATACAGATGGCGGTGTAGATATTTCCATGTTCATGCAAATGGCGGTGTAGATATTTCCATGTTTATGCAGATGGCGGTGTAGATATTTCCATGTTCACACAGATGGCGGTGTAGATATTTCCATGTTCATAGAGATGGCAGTGTAGTAATTTCCCTGTTTATAGAGATAGCGGTGTAGAGATTTCCATGTTTTGGAGATAGCAGTTTAGATATTTCCATTTGTATACAGATAGCTGTGCAGATATTTCCATGATCATACAGATAGCGGTGTAGATATTTCCATGTTCATACAGATAGCGGTGTAGAAATTTCCATGTTCCCACAGATAGCGGTGTAGATATTTGCATGTTCATACAGATAGTGGTGAAGATATTTCCATGTTCATACTGTTAACCCTGTAGATATTTCCATGTTTATACAGATAGCGGTGTAGATATTTCCACGTTTATACAGATATCGGTGTAGATATTTCCATGTTTATACAGATAGCGGTGTGGATATTTGCATTTTAATACAGACGGCGGTGTAGATATTTCCATGCATATACAGATGGCTCTGCAGATATTTCCATTTTCATACAGATGGCGGTGTATATATTTAAAGTTTTATAGAGATAGCGGTGTAGTTATTTCCATGTTTATAGAGATAGCGGTGTAGAGTTTTCCATGTATATACAGATAGCTGTGTAGATATTTCCATGTTCATATAGACAGCGATGTAGATATTTCCATGTTCATACAGATAGCAGTGTAGATATTTCCATGTTCATACAGGTAGCGGTGTAGATATTTCCATGTTCATTCAGATAGCGGAGTAGATATTTCCATGTTCATACAGATAGCGGTGTAGATATTTCCATGTTCAGATAGCGGTGTAGATATTTCCACCTTTATAGAGATGGCGGTGTAGATATTTCTATGTTCATACAGATGGCGGGGTAGATATTTCCATGTTTATAGAGATGGCTGTGTAGATATATCCATGTTTATACTGATGGCGGTGTAGATATTTCCATGTTTATAAAGATGGCGGTGTAGATATTTCCATGTTTTTGCAGAATGCGGTTTAGATATTTCCATGTTTACGCAGATAGTGGTGTAGACTTTTTCATGTTTACACAGATAGCGTTGTAAATATTTACATGTTTATAGAGATAGTGGTGTAGTTATTTCCATGTTTATACAGATAGCGGTGAAGATATTTCCATGTTTACACAGATAGCAGTGTGGATATTTCAATGATCATACAGAGAGCGGTGTAGATATTTCCATGTTTATACAGATAGTGGTGCTGATATTTCCATGTTTATACAGATAGCGGTGTGGATATTTCCATGTTTATACAGATAGCGTTGTGGATATTTCCATGTTTATACAGATAGCGGTGTAGATATTTCCATGCTTATACAGATCGCGGTGTGGATATTTCCATCTTAGTACAGATGGTGTTGTAGATATTTCCAAGTTTATACAGATAGCGGTGTAGATATCTCCATGTTTATAAAGATAGCTGTGTAGATATTTCCATGTTGATACAGATAGCGGTGAAGATATATCCATGTTCATACAGATGGCGGTGTTGATATTTCCATGTTCATACAAATGGCGGTGTAGATATTTCCATGTTCATAGAGATGGTGATGTAGTTATTTCCATGTTTATACAGATGGAGGTGTAGTTATTTCCATGTTTATAGAGATAGCAGTGTAGATATTAACATTTATATACAGATAGCTCTGTAGATATTTCCCTGTTCATACAGATAGCAGTGTAGAAATTTCCATGTTCATGCAGATAGCGGTGTACATATTTCCATGTTCATACAGATAGCGGCATAGATATTTCCTTGTTCATACAGATAGCGGTGTAGATATTTCCATGTTCATCCAGATGGCGGTGAAGATAATTCCATGTTCATACAGATGGCGGTGTAGATATTTCCATTTTCATACGGAGGGCGGTGTAGATATTTCCATGAACCTACAGAAGGCGGTGTAGATATTTCCATGTTTATAGAGATGGCATTGTAGATATTTTCATGTTTATACGGAGGGCGATTTAGATATTTCTATATTTACAGAGATATCGGTGTAGGTATTTCCATGTTGATACATATAGCGATGTAGAGATTTCCAAATTTATAGAGATAGCGGTGTAGATATTGCCAAGTTTATAGAGATAGCATTGTAGATATTTCCATGTTTATAGTGATAGCGGTGTATATATTTCCATGTTTATACAGATAGCGGTATAGATCATTCCATGTTTATACAGATGGCGGTGTGGATATCTCTATATTTATAGAGATGGCCGTATAGATATTTCCATGTTTTCAGAGATAGTGCTGTAGTTATTTCCAAGTTTATAGAGATAGCGGTGTAGATATCTCCATGTTTATACAGATAGCGGTGAAGATATTTCCATGTTTATACAGATAGCGGTGTAGATATTTGCAAGTTTATACAGATAGTGGTATAGATATTTCCATGTTTATACACATGGCGGTGTAGATATTTCCATGTTTATAGAGATGGCAGTGTAGATATTTCCATGTTCATAGAAATAGCGGTGCACATATTTCTATGTTTATAGAGATAGCGGTGTAGTTATTTCCTTGTTTATAGAGAAAGCTGTGTAGATATTTCCATGTGTATGCAGTTAGCTGTGTAGATATTTCCATGTTCATACAGATAGCGGTGTAAATGTTTCCATGTTCAAACAGATAGTGGTGTATATATTTCCATGTTCATACAGGTAGCGGTGTAGGTACTTCCATGTTCATACAGATGTCGGTGTAGATATTTCCATGTTCATGCAGATGGCGCTGGAGATATTTCAATGTTCCTACAGATGGCGGTGTAGATATTTCCATGTTCCTACAAATGGCGGTGTAGATATTTCCATGTTCATAGAGATGGTGGTGTAGTTATTTCCATGTTTATAGAGATAGCAGTGTAGATATTTCCACTGATATATAGAAAGCGGTGTAGATATTTGCATGTTCATACAGATAGCGGTGTAGATATTTCCATGTTCATACAGATAGCGACGTAGATATTTCCATGTTTATACAGATAGCGGTGTAGATATTTCCATGTTCATACAGTTGGCGGTGTAGATATTTCCATCTTCATACAGATGGCGGTGTGGATATTTAAATGTTCATACAGATGGCGGTGAAGATATTTTCATGTTCATACAGAAAGCGGTGTAGAGATTTCCATGTTTTTAGAGATAGCAGTTTAGATATTTCCATTTGTATACAGATAGCTGTGCAGATATTTCCATGATCATACAGATAGCGGTGTAGATATTTCCATGTTCATACAGATAGCGGTGTAGAAATTTCCATGTTCCCACAGATAGCGGTGTAGATATTTGCATGTTCATACAGATAGTGGTGAAGATATTTCCATGTTCATACTGTTAGCCCTGTAGATATTTCCATGTTTATACAGATAGCGGTGTAGATATTTCCACGTTTATACAGATATCGGTGTAGATATTTCCATGTTTATACAGACAGCGGTGTGGATATTTGCATCTTAATACAGACGGCGGTGTAGATATTTCCATGCATATACAGATGGCTCTGCAGATATTTCCATTTTCATACAGATGGCGGTGTATATATTTAAAGTTTTATAGAGATAGCGGTGTAGTTATTTCCATGTTTATAGAGATAGCAGTGTAGAGTTTTCCATGTATATACAGATAGCTGTGTAGATATTTCCATGTTCATATAGATAGCGATGTAGATATTTCCATGTTCATACAGATAGCAGTGTAGATATTTCCATGTTCATACAGGTAGCGGTGTAGATATTTCCATGTTCATTCAGATAGCGGTGTAGATATTTCCATGTTCATACAGATAGCGGTGTAGATATTTCCATGTTCAGATAGCGGTGTAGATATTTCCACCTTTATAGAGATGGCGGTGTAGATATTTCCATCTTCATACAGATGGCGGTGTGGATATTTAAATGTTCATACAGATGGCGGTGAAGATATTTTCATGTTCATACAGAAAGCGGTGTAGATATTTCCATGTTCATAGAGATAGCGGTGTAGGTATTTCCATGTTTATAGAGATGGCAGTGTAGATATTTCCATGTTCATACAGATGGCAGTGTAGATATTTCCATGTTTATAGAGATGGAGGTGTAAATATTTCCATGTTTTTACAGATGGCGGTGTAGATATTTCCATGTTTATAGAGATGGCGGTGTAGATATTTCCATGTTCATACGGATGGCGGTGTAGATATTTCCATGTTCATACAGATGGCGGTGTAGATATTTCCATGTTTATAGAGCTGGCGGTGTAGATATTTCCATGTTTATACGGAGGGTGTTTTAGATATTTCCATGTTTACAAAGATAGCGGTGTAGATACTTACATGTTGATACACATAGCGGTGTAGATATTTCCATGTTTATAGAGACTGCGTTGTAGATATTTCCATGTTTATACAGATAGCGGTATAGATATTTCTATGTTTGTACAGATGGCGGTGGAGATATTTCCATGATTCTAGAGATGGCAGTGTAGATATTTCCATGTTCATACAAATGGCGGTGTAGATATTTCCATGTTTATAGAGATAGCGGTGTAGTTATTTCCTTGTTTATAGAGAAAGCTGCGTAGATATTTCCATGTACATGCAGTTAGCTGTGTAGATATTTCCATGTTCATACAGATAGCGGTGTAGATATTTCCATGTTCATACAGATAGTGTTGTAGATATTTCCATGTTCATACAGAGAGCTGTGTAGATATTTCCATGTTAGTACAGGTAGCGGTGTAGATATTTCCATGTTCATACAGATGGCAGTGTAGATATTTCCATGTTCATCCAGATGGCCGTGTAGATATTTCCATGTTCATGCAGATGGCGGTGAAGATATTTCCATGTTCCTACAGAGGGCGGTGTAGATATTTCCATGTTCATGCAAATGGCGGTGTAGATATTTCCATGTTCATAGAGATGGCGGTGTAGTTATTTCCATGTTTATAGAGATAGCGGTGTAGATATTTCCATGTTTATAGAGATAGCAGTGTAGATATTTCCATTTATATATAGATAGCTGTGTAGATATTTCCATGTTCATACGGATAGCGGTGTAGATATTTCCATGTTCATACAGATAGCGGTGTAGAAATTTCCATGTTCCTACAGAGAGCGGTGTAGATATTTTCATGTTCATACAGATAACGGTGTAGATATTTCCATGTTTATAGAGACAGTGTTGTAGATATTTCCATGTTTATATAGATAGCCGTATAGATATTTCCTTGTTTATACAGATCGCGGTGTAGATATTTCCATGTTTATAAAGATGGCGGTGTAGATATTTCCATGTTTTTGCAGAATGCGGTTTAGATATTTCCATGTTTACGCAGATAGTGGTGTAGACTTTTTCATGTTTACACAGATAGCGTTGTAAATATTTACATGTTTATAGAGATAGTGGTGTAGTTATTTCCACGTTTATACAGATAGCGGTGAAGATATTTCCATGTTTACACAGATAGCAGTGTGGATATTTCAATGATCATACAGAGAGCGGTGTAGATATTTCCATGTTTATACAGATAGTGGTGCTGATATTTCCATGTTTATACAGATAGCGGTGTGGATATTTCCATGTTTATACAGATAGCGTTGTGGATATTTCCATGTTTATACAGATAGCGGTGTAGATATTTCCATGCTTATACAGATCGCGGTGTGGATATTTCCATCTTAGTACAGATGGCGTTGTAGATATTTCCTAGTTTATACATATAGCGGTGTAGATATCTCCATGTTTATAAAGATAGCTGTGTAGATATTTCCATGTTGATACAGATAGCGGTGAAGATATTTCCATGTTCATACAGATGGCGGTGTTGATATTTCCATGTTCATACAAATGGCGGTGTAGATATTTCCATGTTCATAGAGATGGCGATGTAGTTATTTCCAGGTTTATACAGATGGAGGTGTAGTTATTTCCATGTTTATAGAGATAGCAGTGTAGATATTAACATTTATATACAGATAGCTCTGTAGATATTTCCCTGTTCATACAGATAGCAGTGTAGAAATTTCCATGTTCATGCAGATAGCGGTGTACATATTTCCATGTTCATACAGATAGCGGCATAGATATTTCCTTGTTCATACAGATAGCGGTGTAGATATTTCCATGTTCATCCAGATGGCGGTGAAGATAATTCCATGTTCATACAGATGGCGGTGTAGATATTTCCATTTTCATACGGAGGGCGGTGTAGATATTTCCATGAACCTACAGAAGGCGGTGTAGATATTTCCATGTTT